>NC_066581.1:213882668-213895168 GCF_024323335.1 Lathyrus oleraceus | reverse complement strand
TCGGATTTATTACTCATCTTGTTTTTCACTCTTCACTCAAGTGAATCAACCAACATTGGTTGCAAGATGATTCTACTGCACAATTGATAATGAGAGAAGAAGAAAAAGATGAATTGGGGAAGAAAGGAAACTAGGGTTTCGACGAAAAAGGGGAAGAAGAAGAGTTGTGAATTCTGCAGAGAAACTTCTCAGCTTCTAAATTGAAATTTTATTATACTTTTCTCTATGCAATCGCATTACAATCAACTAAAACAAACAAATAAAACTAAGTCAAAACTATGTCGAGATACACTTCTTCGACATTTTGACAACTCCATGTTTCTGTCGAGCAACATGTTTCTACGCAAGAAATTACATTCTCAACGCACCGCCTAATTCATTGTGTCTAAGCTATCTACATGCATCATAAATCTTAATTTCTTAAACACTTCGACTGGTACTCCTTTTGTCATGATGTCTGCAATTTGATTCTCAGTTCTGCAGTGTTCCAAGTTCAGCTTCACTTTTTCTACTTGCTCTCGAGTATATAATGGAACCTCATTTCGATGTGCTTGCTTATTCCATGTGTTATAGGATTCTTTGTCAGATTGATAGCAGGCATGATGTCTATCTTCATGGTAAATACTTCTTAATTCTTCTCTGTAATTTCTTCGACCAAATTCACCATCCACATTGCTTGACATGCACATAGAGAAAAACCTATGTACTAGACTTCACACGATGAAAATGCCATTATTGGTTTTTTTCTTGAGTTCCAAGCAACTAGTGTACCACCTAGCATAAATACATAACCATCTGTGGATTTTGTATCTTCAGTATCACTACACCAACTTGAGTCAGTGTGACCCACTAGTTTGCATTCTTTTCTTTCAGTAGTTATAGGAAACAAAATACCATAATTGCGAGTTTATTTCAGATACCTTAGTATCCTCTTCGTCGCTGCTATATGTGATACATTTGGCTTCTGCATGAATTTATCCACCATACTTACATTGTATGCTAGATCAGGTCTTGTGTGACAAAGGTATCTTAATGACCCAATAAGTCTTATGTATTATGTTGGTTCAACATCATCTTCTTCTGAGTCTTTCGACAGTTGTAGTCTTGGTTCAGCAGGTGTCGAAGTCGAATTGCAGGCTTCCATCTCAAATCTTTTGAGTATTTCACATGCATATTTTCTTTGATGCATCATCGAGCATCTATTACTCTTGTAGAATTTGATTCCAAGGAAGTATGAAATGTTACCCAGATTAGACATTTTGAACTCCTTGTTAAGATTAGCTTTGAAGTCTTTGATCTCTTTCTTATAGCTACCTGTTATCAACAAGTTATTAGCATAGAGACATAGTCTAAGCAATTAATTATTGCTTCTTATTACATATACTTCATGCTCAGTTTTACACTTCACAAATTCCTTCTCTCTTAAGAAACTATATATCTTCTTATTCCAATCTCTTAGAGCTTGTTTAAATTAATGCATGGTTTTATGCAGCCTGTATACCTTGTTTTCTTCTCCTTGTTTCACAAACCCAATTGGTTGTGTAACATAAACTTCTTCATCTAATGGGTCATTCAGGAATTCACATTTCACATCCATCTGACACATATGTCATTTTTTCATGCTTGCTAGACTAACAACCAACCTTATTGTTTCGATCCTAGCAACATGTGCAAAAAACCTTGTCGAAGTCGATCCATTCTTTTTGAAGAAATTTCGCCTCAAATTTTGCCTTGTGTCGAGTGACTTCTCCTTTTGTATTTAACTTCACCTTGTATAGCCACTTCACATTGATTGCCTTCCTTCCTTGAGGCAATTTGACAAATGACCAAGTGTTGTAGACTTCGATGGACTTTAGTTCCTCATTTATTTCTTTCATCCACTTTGAATCTCACAGTGCCTCAATTGCATTTATTGGTTTGACATTTACATAGAAAGCATAGTGTACCATCTCACCTTCATCATCTACCATATCATCTGATGCAATCACACATTCTTGCAACCTTGCAGGCATGTGTCTTGTTCTTTGAGGTTTGCTTGTCCTTGTTTGACCTCTGACTTCTTCTTATAGAACTTCTCTTTCGACTTCACTTGTCGATTCTTCACATAAGATTCTCACTTAGTCATTCTTTACATTTTCAGTCCAATCTCATTCCTTAAGCACATCTATTATCAGGTCCCTGTGATCACTACTTGCTAGTTCATTGGGTTGAACAACTTGTATCCATCAATCGAATGATATCCTATTAGGATCATTTGACTCGATTTGTCGTCAAGTTTTCTTTTCAATTGATTAGGCACATGTCTATGTGCTATAGATTCAAACACTTTTAGACGACTTAAGATACGCTTGACACCATACCAACATTCTTCTGGCGTGATTCCTTCTAGCCTTTTCGTTGGACATTTGTTCAGAATATATGTTGAAGTCGACAAAGTATTTGTTACCCCCAAAAGAATCCACTTGTATATGACCACATACATCAAAGTATATGATTTCACGAATTGCCTTCGACTTGCTTCTTAAAACTTTGCTGAAGTTGTTCTTATATTGCTTTGCTTACACACATTCCTCACATACTTCATTTTGAATTTCAATTTCCACTAACCCTAAAACCATATTTTTTCTTTTCAGATCTCTGATGTCTTTGAAGTTGAGATAGTCAAGTTTATAGTGTCATATCCATCTATCCCTGCTAGCTGCAGTTGCAAGGCACTTGTGCTCCATCACATTAAGTTCAAACTTAAAGGTTCTATTCTCATACATGAGATCCTTAAAGATTAACCTTCCACTTGAGTTGAGAACTCTCTTCATCTTGTCTTCAATCAACACTTTGTAATTCTTTTCGACCAACTGCCATATGTTAAGCAAATTACTTTTCATGCCTGGTATATACGATACATTGAAAATTACTAACTTCTTGTCTTCTTTCCTCATAATCAGAACATCACTAATACCTTCAGCTGTTAGAGTATTGTCATTTGCAAATTTCACCATGTTCTTCATCGAGGATTTTATGTTGACATGTCAATCTTTCCTACCAGTCATGTGTGATGAGCATCTTGGGTCCAAGTACCATTGGTCCTTGAATCTTTCTTCATCTCTTGTTGTGACCATCAACAACATCTCATCTTCTTCATGCTTTGCTTGCTTTGCATCATTTTCTTGATTCTTATGTTTTTTAAGACAATCATTAGAGTAATGACCATACTTCTGACAATTAAAACATTGAATGTGACTTTTGTCAGGTTTTCGTCCACCTCTTCTTCCTCTACCAGCAGCACCACCTACATGGTTAATTTGGTATGAGGGTCTTCTCTGGTTCGACGCATTTCTTTCTTGCTAGTTTTCTCTATCAATCGAATTGTTGTAGCCTCCTCTACATTTGTTGTCAAACCACTTCCTTCTGTCGTTCTTTTCTCTTGTTGATTGCGTATACAAAGTCACATCATTCTTCAACTTGCTTGGAGCTCTTTCAGTCATTCTTTGTTCATGAGATTCAAGTGTCCCTTGAAGTTCTTCCTTCGTCAATATTGACAAGTCTTTCGATTCTTCTATGCCTACTACTACGTGACCAAACTTTGGGGTCAATGACCTCAAGATCTTTACGACAACTGATCTTGATGTCAACGTTTATCCGTATATCTCGATTTGATTCACTAGTTTCGTAACTATAGTGAAAAAATCAGTTATGCTTTCACATTCTTCAATCTGAAGCAGTTCATATGTTTTTTTGTGAGTTCGTAATCTCACCTTTTTCACCTTCTCAGCACCTCTAAACGATTTCTCCAAGATTTCGTATGCTTCTTTCGCTGATTCTACATCACTGACCTTTTCAAAATTATCTAGATCAACGCATTGATGAATCATAAAGAGGACTTTATAATATTTCTTCTTCAATTCTTTATGTGTAGCCTTTTGTTCATCCGTCACGTTTTCTACAAGCTATGTCACTCCCTCATTCACAAGATCCCAAAGATCTTGATTGTAGAAAACAATCTTCATCTGCTTGTAATAATTCTTGTAATTCGATTCTTCAGAATTATGAGACTCGCCATAAAATACACATTCAAATTATTCATTGCTCTATGCTTCCCAAGAATCACACAGTCGGTGCTCTAGATACTAGATGTTTGAATTAAAATAAATTCCTTATGGGGAATTACACAAAATCTATGGAGAATTCCGAATCAATTTTGATAAACAAAAATCAATCTTTCGGATTTATTACTCATCTTGTTTTTCACTCTTCACTCAAGTGAATCAACCAACATTGGTTGCAAGATGATTCTAATACACAATTGATAATGAGAGAAGAAGAAAAGGATGAATTGGAGAAGAAAGGAAACTAGGGTTTCAACGAGAAAAGGGAAGAAGAAGAGTTGTGAATTCTGCAGAGAAACTTCTCAGCTTCCAAACTGAAATTTTATTCTACTTTTCTCTATGCAACGGCACTACAATCAATGATAGGGTAACTCCCTATTTATAGGCTGAGATTGTTTGCACACCGAATAATCTCCAACTAACCTAACTAACTCAACTAAAACAAACAAATAAAACTAAGTCAAAACTATGTCGAGATACACTTCTTCGACATTTCGACAACTCCATGTTTCTGTCGAGCAACATGCTTCGACATAAGGAATTACATTCTCAACAATTATGAGATAGAACAAATGTCAGAAGATCCTTTAAAATGCGATCTATCAATTATGTTCCCCCTAGTTAATCTAATCATGTGTCCTTATAGAGTAAGTTCATTTTAGATCATGTTGGATTAGAAACTTCTTATGGATAAATGAAGAAGTGACACCATCGACCTGGCATCAGAAGAATGACGTGGGCTTTTTGTCGTAATGATTTCTGGTGGATCCTACACCGGGTCAAATCCAAACCAGGTGGTCATTGGCCTAGACTGAAAAAATTGGTTTGTAGTGGTCATTGAAAAAATTAAGGTTAAAGAAGGAAATGATAAGGAAGTTTACAAGAAGGTTGAACATGGTGCTATCAACGGGATCATAAGTCAATATTAAAGTATATCACTTTGTTCAACAAGTTGGAGAAGATAGTGAAATTCATCCTAATTATATTAGTAGTATGAAAGAGAGAAAGATGAGTCGCAAAGAGAAGAGAGTTGCATAAAAGGATAAGTGATCTTGCGCATAAGTTGAAAATGATGACATTTTTTATGAAAAAAGGATTCTTGTAAACACAAGCATTGGAAACGCAATCATACTTAATAATGTACTAGAGAGTGTTCATGTTAAAGCTGAGGAGTACAATACTAATTTCACAAAGACATGATAAAAGGCCAAAAATAAAATATGATATAGATGCAAGCAATGATGGTAAACAATAAAATAAACACAGCCTAAAACAAATTATGACATATAATTGATGAAGCAATTCAGCCAGAAATATTGAAATTGAAGCGCAACAAAGAAAAATACATTGTGACAAGTTTTCCAACAACACTAGGTTAATAAATTAGTCTTCTACATCTAGACAAAAGCTGTGGTAATGTCACTTCGAAACAAAGCTAGCCCCTTCTATGAACCAAGGACCAAATTAGAAGCTCATGCGGCAAAGAAATCTTCAGGGAGATGAAATTTCAAACCATTAGCCTGCAACCATTGAAAATAACTAAATGAATTAAATAAAAACCTGCAAAAGCTAAAACCAGGTAGTTTCCAATCAATCGGTAAAATTAAAATTAAAATATTTATGACATCAAAGTTCAGATGTTTTGTCTTGTCATGATAAATTGGATTCTTAATAATGATGGTAGACTGATTATGACAACACGTTTATAGAAACCGAATTGAGGAGTTCAATTTCATGAAACACTCTTTTTAACCATATTCTCTCACAAAGACCTTGAGACAGCTCTAAATTCATCTTCTGATGAATTAGGGACATAGCATGGCATCATATTCTGTTTGTATTGATTGAATGATGATTACACTGAATTGGATTTATTTATAGATCTTTTTTTGTGACCGGCTAAATCAGGTTAAGTCTAGAACTGTCTCACACGTGTCTGTCAATTTGTTAGAGTTGTTTTAATTGTTTCTAACTGTCAGATGTCAATTTGTTAGAGTTGTTTTAATTGTTTCTAACTGTCAGATAGTTAGTTACAGTTTGTCACAGGGTTATGCTATAGTGTACATTAATCAATAATAATCACAACTGGTGAAAGATACAACCATAAACCTAAACAACAATCACAGAGAGATAGATAGAAAGAGAGGCACTCAAACTTCGCATTATGAATCATGCCATGATTCATCAATGTTATCGATTGCAGATGCATCTATAGCGGAAAACAAAACATTCCCATTTTATGCCCCGTCATATCTGCCACAAAAGGCCATGGCACAGCCAGCCTCCACAAATTGGCCATGATGGTCGTCACAAAAATTCGCCATAGCTGATATTTGACAATGTTGTTATTCATTTAACAATAATTACGACTTACTGATAAAAACTAACTATTTCTTAAATGGTGTTCAATTCATAAGTTATTTCCTTGTTGCTAAAATAGTTAAATTACCTCTGCAAATTTAATATCAGCGTCACTATGATCTTTTTTTCTTCCGGCTGCATCACCGACATAAAATGATCTACAGCACAGAAAATGTATTTTTAACATTTACAACCCTTTGTGAATAAAATCTCATGTTATTCTAAATAAAATTTAAGAAAGGAATCCAAAATAAAGCATCAATTGAGCAATCAAATATAAGAAAACCTAACTGATTCATATCGATGGTAATGCCAGAGTTGAAGTGTTTCTCCATAAGTTGCCACATTCCTGGTTTTGGTTTTCGAAAAGGATCGGCTTCTTTCGTTCCAGCCTTGCCTGATTTACCTGTCCCACAAGCTATAAAAACCTGCATAGATAAATTTTGGTTACTCGTGTCAGTTCAAACACAGCTTCTAACTGACTCGGCTGGCAATAATAACTAATCTTTGGTACTTAATGATGCTGCTCTAATATAAGCTACATTTGTACTACCAACAAATTTACCTGAATTGGGACCTTCACTTTCTCAATAAACTGATTTAGACGTCCAATTTTTGAGTCCACAGCTTTTTGTCTTTGATTCTTCCAACGTTCAATATTGGATTCATTGGTGAAAATTACCTGCAGTAGACAATAAGCACCACAGTAGAGAGCACACTACACTGTAAGTTTCACACAGGCAGCACCATTAAATAAGAAAAAGTATTTCAGTTGAATGGGACAGAATTACAATTGCAAATTGTTAGTAGGCCTCCAGTTAATAAAGCTCATGTAAGGCGCAGAGGCCAAATGGGCCAGCCATGGTGGATGGCGGTCCATGGTGGAGAGACAAAATCCGGCCATGCTGGCTGCTTTGTGTCATCATCATAGCAGATATTTGCCAATGTGCCCAGCCCAAAAAACTTCATTGCTATCCGGTCAGCCGATTTTGTAGGGATGAGTTAGGCTCAACCACAATTCTTGAGATGGTATTGGAGCCTATGCGATTTTGTAGAGATGAGTTAGGCTCAACCACAATTTGTGAGATGGTATCGGAGCCTATCCAACATCACTTGTTAGACTTCCCACATCGTCCACGCTTCGGCCTAATCTTACAAGCCGGTTTTGTAGAGATGAGTTAGTCTCAACCACACATTCTGAGACAGCATTCTAGAATCATGTTGTAGTCGAATAATAGGAAATAGAAGGGTATCGGGTTGTTTGGAAGGGGGTCTGGACGGTTGAGGGAAGTGGCAGGCTCTCTAACTCCTGTTTATGTGTAACTTAAATTAGTAACTACCTATCCTAAATTATCTGCATTCTGTCCCAGTGAAACAAGTCGTTTTCTGGGTATTTTCAGCAATAAATCTGTCTTTAAACCAGTCATTTCTATTAACATATAGACCAGTTCTAAGATGCATTTCTATGTTCAGTCAAAAATCTATTATAAGCTCTCTTTTACAGATAAAAGGGACACACCAGTTTGTAGCCATTGTTGTATAAGCTTTGCAGCTTATCAGGAATTACAGGATACATGAGAGACCAAGCATTAGGACCTGTTCTGAAAGAAAAATATAATTTTCTCAAAAATCAGAAACTTTGTGCATAATAGTAATAATAATAATAATAATAATATATCCATTCTAAGAACTTATCAGTGCAAGCGCTACTTAACCTCACCGGAAGCCTTTAACACTACCATTTACATCCAAACAAATAGCATTTAATTTAATAATCAGAAAGGCATGACTTCAGATGTAGACATACATATTCACAGCAGTTTTCGCAAGACACCCGTCAAAATCAAATGCAGCGATTTTACTTGAATCTTGCAAACCATCATCCTGCAAATTATCAAAGCATAGAACAAGGGGGAACATGTAAACCATAAATAGAAGTATGCATTTTTTGGATATTCCTTGAAATTTTTAACTGAATAGCTTGCACCCTTTCAGTACAACCATGCTGGGGGAAAACACACACACGCACACACCAAGGCTACTACTCTCAGATTCTCACCCGTTCAAGAAAAATGACTGTTTGGAACGCCTTCCATTTAGGCAAAAGGGTAGCATCCTGGATCAATAAATAATTTCATTGAAAGTGAAGTAAAATGTGTAAGGACTGATCAGTAAGGTTAACAAAATTATTAGCTTAAAAATGTGATAAGCTTTCATTATCAAAAATCAAAGCTGTCAAGGAAAAACCTCACCTTGTATGTACTCTTGACATCAGAAACTGAAAAGGTGATATTAACCCCAGAATTAACATCAGACGTGGATAACTGCAAGCAATAAATATGAATAAAAGCATCAGGCACAAAAGAGAATTGCCAATACGCCATTTGAAGGAGAAAATAGAAGTTTGAAAATAACATAACCAGCAATACACATTTCCTTTTCAACATTAATATCAATGAAGACTTACATAATTACAAAAATACCCGATCATTTAAATATCATGAGCATTGATATTGTTACTTGAATAATAATATTATTATTGTGTTGAAAATGGAGCTCTCACATCTTCAGACTTGTCCTGTCCAGCAAAAAACTTCGTGAGAGGTTCCTGGTCACCGCTCTGGAAACAAATAAACAAAAACCACATAAACAAACACTCGAGAAAAGAAAGGAAGCTGAAACACAATGTTTGAAAGGAACGCACCTTCAGGGAGGAAAAGCCAGTAATGGTCTTAGGATGAGAGTTAGAGGAGGATATAGGGAAGCAACTGAAGTGGTGCCATTTAGTAATGTCCAAGAGTCTCGCCATGCCCCTTGAGACCAATCCCAGTCTTAGGGTTTTGGATTGTATGGGTACAAAGCATTTCTTGCACATAGAACGGTTCGACTTCGCATACTCCGCGACAACCTTGGACAGCGCCATCGACAAGTTTTGAAATGAGAGAGAACAAGCGTTCACAGAAATGGCGAAAATGGGAAGAGAGGCAATCAACAAGAAGACTTTGGGAATTTGCTGCATGAAAAATGAAATGATAATTTAGTAGCTTCCTATAAATAAAAGTGTTAAAACTTCTACAGGATCAACTTGTACTGTTGTACACAATAATTTTCTACAAATTATAGTAAAATAAACTAGGGTTTTATAGAGGATCAACTTGTATGGATATATAGAACATAACAAACTACACATTCACTATATGTAAATTGAGAAAAACCCTAAAACAAAACGTAGTAAAGCAATATATGTAAGCATTTTCAGAGATAAGAGCGTAAAAATCTGTATCTTTGTAATGTTGTTTGAGTTGAGCGATACTGGATACTTATATGAACGAGTTTCAGAAATTTCTGGAACCCCCACACGAAATAGCTGAAGGATGTGAGATGAAGAAGAATGAGTTTGGCGCCTATGGAGTCTGACGGCAGTGATGGAGGGAGAAGAAGAGGAGTGTGATTAGATTTTTATGAACTTACATTTTTATTTTGCTAAATAGTGGAAATTAGGAAAAACATTGTTTTATATTGATTGATAGTTGAAGTATATGTTTAATTGAAATTGGAAACATATTCATTTCATTTAATTATTTTACTCACTTGTCATTTGTATAGTTTGACCAAACACGACTTTAAATGTTTATTGTAAGTCGGTGGTTGAATTGGAATTTGATAATATAAAAGATGATTATCAGTTTTGGCTTGCTTATAGTGTATGTGTTGGCTTTGGCGTCATGAAATGTTATGCAAACAATAATAAGGACGAAACTATATCCCCATGTTGGTTTGGTGGTTTTAAGGAAAGGCTACAAAAGATAAAGAAAACAAATATGTTTGTTAGCATTCCCATAGACGATATTATAACACATTAAGTCATAAGTGTTTCAATTTATGATCACACATGAAGGGCATAGATCTAATGTTGATTTTACACCGCTGGATGTAAAAAACATACACAAAAGCAAGAAGACAAAAAAGTATGGTGGACGACAGGGTTGAATGTATTTCGCAATATTTTCAATTAAATTTATTAGAGAATTCATATTTCTTTCATGCGTGTCAGATGGATATATATGAACAAATCACCAATGTATTTTAGTGTGATAGAAATATGATTTGGGATTATGGGTATTTTTGTGATGTTTTATATATTGCGCCAATCATGCAAATAGACCATTTGCTTTGTTTTATTATTTCTACCACTATAATGGTTTAATAATTTTTGGTGCAACTCTATTGTATGATGAGACAATTGAGTCATTTAAACGGTTGTTTGATACATTCTTACAAGCACACAACAACAAAAAACCAAGTATTGTCTTCACTAACTAAGATGAGGTAATTTTCATAGCACTTGTTGAAGTAATGTATGAGACTCATCAAGGATTAGACACTTAGCATTTGTCGTAAGATGGAATTAAGCATGTTTGGAAACTTCATGAAGAAAGGAAGTTATTTTTTAAGAGATTCCAAAAAATGCATGTATGATATAGACATTGGATAAGATTTTGAAACAATATGGACCAGCATGGTCAATGAGTATAATGTTCATAAAAACAGTTGTATTAAATATATTTAAGCAATTAAAAATGAGTATCATGTTATATGAATGAAGCATTTATACTTGGTATGTGAAGTACCCAAGTCAGTGAAAGTTTGAATGCTCACTTTAAACCTCGTATGAAACTGAATGTCGATATCATACAATTCTTTAAACATTTTGAAACAGTTGTCGAGGATAAGAGAACAAATGAACTGAGTTGTGAGTATGGTTCCTCACATAAGTTTGCAAGATTAATATGTGAATTGTCAGCAATACTAGTACAAATGGGAGAAATGTACACTCATACACAATGTATTTGAGTTGTTTCAAAACGAATTTAAATTATTTTTAATTTTATCCATATCATAGAGGAATGAGACTCATTTTTTACGTGAACGTGTCATTATTAGGGATAACAAAGATCTTGGAAAGTGTGATTTGTTTGTGCTTTAACCACTATTGCTTGTAGTTATAGAAAGTTCTAGACATTTGGTATACTTAACTCTCATGCTTCGAAGAGCGGTTCTTAATCCATCTACCTAAAGCATGTAATTTGGTTACTAAATTGCGCAATTTTATTTGGTGGAAAATATTTTGACCAGGAACGCCTTTTTTAATTTTATTCCATGTTGTTATAGAATTCGATGGAAGGGACTCCTATATGCTTTGGCTCTATCCCTAAAGGAAAACTAAAAAAGTATATGTTGAATCATGTGTGGGTCTACTCCATTGCATTTCAGAGTGTCGGAGTATTCAACAAACACCGAAAGGTATAAATTTGGGTCATCCGTTGGGGAACCAGAAAACTAGTTATGTTGCACCATGTGCACCAAAGAGGATTTTAACTGAACAAAATTTGTTGTTATGGCACGACGTGCGTGGTTCTGCATTTGACGTGAAGTAATCGCCATTTTTCATAGAAATAATACTTGATTTCGTTAATCGATTCGACGAGATTCCGTAAACTTTTGGCTCTTCGCATACAACCGAGAACAAGAAAAACTAACAAAAATTACAAAAAACTGAAAAATTGTCTTTGTCTAAACGGTGAAACAACCGAATTACGTTATTTCAAGAAATTGATCCCCGGCTACAGCGCCAAAAACTTGATAGGTTGCAAGTGTACATCTATATCGAAGTAATAAAATGAGTTATCATCCTCATAAATCAATAATCAATTGATGTTATGTATTATTTTCATGTTTATCTAAGGTTACATGAAAATTCACTTATCAAAGTTCAAATGTTTTGTCTTGTCATGATGGATTGGATTCTTAATAATGATGGTAGACTGATTATGACAAGACGTTTATAGAAACCGAATCGAGGAGTTCAATTTCATGAACCACTCTTTTTAACCATATTCTCTCACAAAGACCTTGAGACAGCTCTAAATTCATCTTCTGATGAATTTAGGGACATAACATGGCATCATATTCTGTTTGTATTGATTGAATGATGATTACATTGAATTGGATTTATTTATAGATCTTTTTTAGTGA
>NC_066581.1:213670168-213877668 GCF_024323335.1 Lathyrus oleraceus | reverse complement strand
CAAGGTCTCCGTGTAAAAATGCATTATGCACATCCATTTGATGTAATTCCCAATCTCGTGAGGCTGTTACGGTAACATTGTATGAACCGTAACCATTTTCACCACAGGTGCAAACGTCTCTATGTAATCAATCCCTTCCTTTTGATGGTTTCCAAGGATTACTAGTCGTGCTTTGAACCATTCTACACTTCCATCTGATTTATGCTTTATTTTGTACACCCATTTGCAGCCGAGTGCTTTCTTCCCGGGTGGAACTTCTGTTACCGTCCAAGTTCCATTGGTTTCAAGGGCATGTATTTCACTTTGCATAGCCTCTCTCCACCGACTATCTTTCATTGCCTCAGTGTAATTGATAGGCTCCTTTTCCTGTGAAATAGATGAAAGAAAATCACGATGTGCAATGGAAAAATGGTCATAATTCACATAATTAGTTATGGGATAGGGTGCACCTGAGGTTGCTTTTGGATAGAGTGAACAATTGGATGAGCTCAATCTTCTAGCAGTATTTGTCACATAGTGCTGTAAGCGAGTAGAGGGTTGTTTGATTCTGTGTCCTCTACCTAACATTGGCTCGGTTATTGACATAGATGGATCTGTTGTATCTTCCTTGTCCATGTTTTGCGGATTTGCATCTTGGTCATCAACCTTCTCATTTGTTGACGTGGTGGATGTAGTGGATGAGAGCATTGTTTCATCTATGTTTGTATACTGTGAAGTACCTGCCTCAATCCCCACATCCAACACACTACTTATATTCTCCACTCCCATATCATTACTTCTTTAGATGCTAAGTGTGTAATCTGTTTCATCTATATCATCAATTGCATCATGAACAGATTCTGCGAAATTCCAATTATTAGGAAGAGCATCTTTTCTTGAAGTAGTAGCTACAGCAAAAGGAAATCCAGTTTCAATGAATTCAACATCTCGGGACACAAAAATGTTTTTTGTTTCTAAATCAAACAGTTTCCATCCTTTCTTTCCATATGGATATCCAATAAACACACACTTCTTACTTCTACTTGCAAATTTATCACCATCTCTTCTTTGATTATGAGCATAACATAGGGAGCCTATTATTTTCAAATGTTCATATTCAGGTTGCTGTCCATGAATCATTTCATAAGGGGCTTTTCCGTTCAGAATAGTGGAAGGAGTTCGGTTAATTAGATATCTCGCGGTTAAAATGCATTCTCCCCAAAACTTAATAGGGAGATTACCTTGAAACCGCAATGCCCGTGCCACATTCAAAATATGTCTATGTTTTCGTTCTACTCTCCCATTTTGTTGGGGTGTTCCGGTACAAGATGTTTGAAAAATTATACCGTGGTCAAGAAAATACTTTCTCATGCATATGAATTCCGTCCCGTTATCACTTCTAAATATTTGTACTTGTTTATTGAATTGCCTCTCAACTAAAGCCAGAAAATTGTGAAGCATTGTCGAGATTTCTCGTTTATCAGTCAACAAATATACCCATACAGCACGTGAATAATCATCGACTATTGTTAAAAAATAAAAAGCACCACAAGTAGAAGGAGTCTGATATGCTCCCCATAAATCACAGCGAATTAATTCAAATGCACTACTAGCTTTATTTTGACTCAAAGGAAACTTCTCTCTGGTTTGTTTGGCTCTAAAACAAACTTCACATGCTTTATTCACTACATTGATATCTCTGTGTCTACTCACTTGAGGAATTAACTTTGAAATTTTTAAGGAAGGATGTCCCAACTGTTTGTGCCAAAGGTCCATTTGGTGGAGTCCATTAGTCTTGCAAGCTCTCTCTCTTCGAACTCCTCTGAAGAAATAAAGCCCATCTCTTTGTTCACCCGCTCCAATCAGCGTCCTCGAAGTACGGTCCTGCACAACATATAACTTATCAGTGAATTGAATGACACATTTTAATTCATTCATCATTTGTGAAACAGATATCAAGTTGCATTTCAATTTTGGCACAAAGAGAACATTATCAAGTTTTAACCCTCCTTCCAACACTATACTTCCTTCTTTGATTGCTGAAGCATATTCTCCATTAGGTAGGCCAACCGAACAACTTTAAATATCTCTTAGTTCTTGCATATGATTCAAGTTTCCAGTCATGTGGTTAGAACAACCTGTGTCGATTATCCATGTATTCATATCGCATTCACCTGTCATCTTGTCATTGGAGTTTGCTTTATGAACATTTAGAAATCCTACCAACGATTGCAATTGTTCTGCACTGATTCCAGCCAAGCCAAAACCATCTCCGTGTGAAACCCCAGTTTCTGCACTTGTTCCACCTGTGTGTACAACATTCACAGTTGCACGCACAATTCCTCCTCTTCCTCGTCCAGTTCCTGCTTGCTGCAGTGACTTGCCTCGTCCACCACTTTTCCCTTCATTTTTTGGTCTGTCTCCCCACCACTTAGGATAACCAACAAGTTGAGAACAACTTCTTGCGTCATGTCCTGCTCGATGACAATGTGTACAAGACATAAACTTGTATTTTCCATCCCATCTTCCTTTGACTGCACGTCTGTTTGTTTTGAACAACTAAGCTCATCACTTCTCTTCATTCTTCTGTGGTTCTAGTCATCATTCTCACCCTTTCTTCTTGAATCATTGTTGAGTATACCCTATTGAGATTGGGCAGCGGATCTGTTGCAAGAAGATTGGATCGAACAGTCCCGTAAATTGCATCATCCAATCCCATAAGGAATTGATGAACTCTTTCTTCCTCTCTCCTCTTTTCTATTTTTGATGATATATCACACTTGCATCCACCACAATTGCATATCGGGATTTGATCGTAATTGGCCAACTCATCCCACAACAGTTTCAACTTTCCGTAGTATGTCGCAACTGACATACCATCTTGTTTGCACCTAGATAAATCAGATTTCAGCTGTTAAATTCTGGGACCATTCACCGTAGAGAATCTTTCTTTGATATCTATCCACAAATCTCTTGCATTTTCAGCATAAGACATAGTGGAGCGTATATCCGCTTCAATGGTATTTAGAATCCATGACACCAACATAGATTGAGCAATCCACAAATCTTCAATTTGATCAGAGTTTTCCTTTGGTGTTTCAATGGTGCCTTCTATAAAACCCCATTTTCTGTGAGCACGCGACGATATTTTCATGGCATGCGCCCATTCTTCATAGTTCTCCCCTTGAAGTCGCACTTGAGTTATCAAGTTTCCTGGATTATCATTGGAATTCAAATTATACGGTGATGGAGTTTTCTTCACCGTTTTGTGGATCCTCTCTTTAGAAGACTTTTCTTCTTGATCAGATATATCTTCATGATCAGACATTGTCTCAAAATTTTGAGTGAAACCTGTCGAGCTCTGATACCATCAAGGAACCAGTGACAGATGATTTTCTGATCTGTCTTGTATGCACTGATATGTGGGAATTTATACAAAGAGGCTCATAAACCCCTCTCCTAAGATTGAGCTATACAAATTGATATTTATGGAAATATCCTATGTTTACAGCTAGACCATAATAGAGAATTATATGGTATTAATATGAGACAACTAGCACACTAATAGCCATTCATTACTGTAATGATTACATTAAGCTTTCATTGTCAAAAATCAAAGCTGTCAAGGAAAAACCTCACCTTGTATGTACTCTTGACATCAGAAATTGAAAAGGTGATATTAACCCCAGAATTAACATCAGACGTGGATAACTGCAAGAAATAAATATGAATAAAAGCATTAGGCATAAAAGAGAATTGCCAATACGCCATTTGAAGGAGAAAATAGAAGTTTGAAAATAACATAACCAACAATACACGATTACTGGTTTAACTGTTTACATCTTTCCCAGATGGATTCGACTCATTTTAGTCTCTTATGGTCACAAACATTGTTACATTAGTATCTAAATGTATCGGAACTAAAACAAATCCTTCAAATGGAGTTACATCATTCAAGTTAATCACTACTATCAGTCAAGCTACTTAACATCATTGGTAGTGAGGATATGACACATAATATATTGGCTCCCACATGTCTTGTCATATGTAATTTGAATCACCATGAACCAAAATGTTTTTTCCTTCTCATCCTCTTCCTTTCACTCTGGCCTCTTTCTCCTCATCACCACTGTGTAACACCTCAAAATTTGCCCTCCCTTCTTGGGACTAGCTTAGCATATTGCATTTCATGTTTTAGGACATTAGGCATTTGCATATTGCATATCATGTGAAAACAAATAAGTCATCCTCCTAAGTTTTTCTCAGAAGATAGAGAGGTTAAGAGGTTCAAGCCCGAGGGTCTCATGGATTGATCACTAGCCATCTGAGGTTTGTGCTTCAATTAGGGTTTTCTTGATCCTTCAAGAGGTTGAGTATTATCTTGATTGCAAGGGTACATCATCATCATCATGGTTATGTCATCCTCAAGGGGCTCATTGTTCATGCTCAGATTCTTTGGAATTAGGGTTTTGACCTCTGGTCAACCCTAATCAGTTGCATTCTACTAGTCAGGGTTTTTCAAGGAGATGAGTTTATTTGCTTGGATGAGGATCATATGATTATTATGTGAAGCTTACAAGAGCTAGGGTTTCATTTTGGAGCCAATTCCTCAAGTGGTTGAGGCTCAAGCTGATCAGAGCACTTCTAAGTCATCTGTCAACCAAAAAGTCAATAGAAAGTCAATTGAGGGCTAGGAGGTGGAGAAATGAGTTTCAACACTTAATTCATGCTCAAAAGAAGCTTATTCATCATGTCAAATGCATATCTTGAAGAATTTGAGGTCAGATCAAAAGTTTCCAAAAATGGAAAGTGACCTGTAATTGAAAGTTTCCAAAAATGGAAAGTTTTTGGTTCAAATTCAACTTGATCTTACATCATCAAAGAAGCCTCAAATGAATTTTTGTCCAACATGAAATTTGAAGATCTTTCTCTCCCATTTTCAAAAAGTCCAAGATCATGAATTTATCATGAATGGTTGAGGAGATATGATCAAATCATTGTCAAGTGTGCATGGGACTTCAAAAGGCCATATCTTTTGACTCATAACTCCAAATTGAGTGCTCCTTTTTGCCAATTTCTTCTCATGACATGAACTTTCCAAAGCATTCATCACATTGCATGAAAATTCATCTTATGATCATATGCATATTCATGCTTATTTTGGAGGGAAAATGCTAAATTTGAAATTGGTGCATCATGGGAACAAATCACCATTGCCATTGTGTTAATTGGAAGATTTTAAGTGAATTTGGCCATGCACATGGTACTGTTCACGTTTGGAATTGCCATGCACCACACAAATTGTCATTTTTGGTCACACACCCTATCTTTGTTAATCTCAACTAAACCTTGCCTAATTACAATTTGGATGTGATTAGTGGAGCATATATATACATAATCATAACAGAATTTTCACTTCTTCACCATTTCTAAATCCAAATTCTCTTTCCCTCCAATTTTCTCTCTCCATTGAAATTCAAATTCCTTCCACATAACCTTGATATATTCTTCCATATTCTGGTTCTCTGGTGTGGATTTAGTATAGATCAAGCCTGGGATCATAAAAGTTGGACCAGATTTGTATGGTGCAAGCTCAAGAACATAGCAATGGCAGTTCAGATTTAAGCAAGATCTACACAGTTCCAAGCCTCAATTTCTTCATCAAACTTCATAACAAGTGATCAGGAGTGTATTAGAAGCTTGCCAGGCCTTGATTCGTGCGTTTCCAGAAGTTGATCTTCAAGAGGTCATATTTTCGATCATCTTAATTCTCTGTTTTATGTGTATAATAGTGTAGATCTTATCATGCTGGTTAATCTGAGCTAAATTTTGTGTGATTTGGTGTACTAATGACTGAGATATGCTTGATGGAAGTTTTGTACATCAAACTTATTTTGCTCGATCTGCATTTGTTGTGATGATTTAGCATGAATTGACACTGGATTATTGATGTACGTTGCATGAGATTTGATTTGGTATAATTATTTGTGAATTCTGGGATTTTTTTTGCATGAATGTACTGTTCCTTCACCGTCTCCACGAAGGAGACGGTTGTTTCCGCCGCATGCTACAGCGCTGCCACCGCCTGCAAACCCTAGGCGAAACGACGTCGTTTCGCTAGCGCGCGCCTCTTCATTCAAATTCCTGGCCAAAACGACGTCGTTTTGGTATAGCGCATACTCACTTCGAATCCGGTTGGGCGCATTTCCATATTTTCCAACTCATTTTCATTATTTCATGTTTTTCTTCAATTTTTATTTCATTTTATGCATGATCTTCAAAAAATCATAACTAATTGAATAATGATCCAAATAATTCCAGGTTTCTTGCTAAATGATCCTTGGGATGTCTAGAATTTTATGGTGTGGTTTTTAGGATTTTATCATTTCTGGAAAATAAATTGTGATGAATTGATTGAACATGTATACATTTGGACCATGCCTCATTCAAACTATTGTGAAATGCTCAATAATGCTCCAAATGCCATGAAATTTTGCATGATTGTTCCCAACATGTTGATGGATGTTTGAGGCTTGATTGTGCATTTTTCTCGTTTTTCATTTCTGTTTTATGTACATGATTGCATGGTGTGACAATGTGTGTCACACAATTTGATGATCAACTTGTTCATTTTCATATCCATATCAAATGAGCTTCTCTATTTATGATTTTTGGCATGATGATTGTGTTGGACATGTTGTATGCTCACAAATTTTTCCATGATTGTTTGAGTCATTTTTGATTTAATATGGAATTTTGATTCTGGTTGATCAATTGCATGCTTTGAAATTGTCTTTGCCATAGCTTGCTTATGAATTGGTTTTGCTTAATGATTTTGATTTGGTCCTTTTTAGGACATGTTCATGATTGATTAAAGATGATTCATGTTGAGTTTTAGATTCTGTTTTGGCTTTTTACTTCACTTTTGACCCTAGGCTTTGCCTTAGGGGTTTGGACTCACATTTTGAGCTGTGCATTTCAGGTTTCAAGCAATTAGCCACATTGGTTGATATGATCTCATCACTTGAGACACAAGTTATTTTGGTTGACTAACCTTGCTGTTTTGTAGGTCTTTTGGATGGTGAATCAATTTAGTTTGCTTGCACCTTAGGCCTTGCACCATTGTTGTCTGATAATTGGTTGTCTGACTGTTGTTGATTGTTTGATTTGTCTGAATGTAAATATTGACTGGTTTAGATTTTCTTACAGGTACTTTAGCCGCTTTAACTCATTATTTGAGTTGCTTTGCTTTGCTTGTGGTTGGCATACCACTTAGGTAACTTCCTTAACTCCATGTAGTCTGGAAGACCTGTCATGTTATTTTAGCAGGCACCTGTCTGAAGCCCTCCTTAAGAGGCAATGTTTGTGCTTGTTTATCTTTGTGCCTTGTACATATAAAGACCTCCTAAGTGAAGAGGCATTGGCTGATAGAAGGGATGTGTAGTCCATCCCCTGCTATTCAGTTGTGTCTTTCATCTTGCTCACACCATGTGTTGATGCACTTTGAATAAAAACCCAAAATCTTGTTGTGTCAGTTATGTGGAATAGAGTCCCACATTCTGGACTCCCACACATTCTTTGATTCAAGCTCACCCAAGCCCGGGTTAAGAGCTATGAGGCATAACCCTCATCCCCATTTCATCTACTCACCCTAACTCTCAATGTTAGAGGTTAAGAGCCTGACCACCCATTCCAGTATTTGGCTTGTTTGTCAAGGTCGATATGACCCCTTGACTAAAGGCCAACCTTGCTTGAGCCCACTTGTTTGCGTATAGTGTGTGCTGATTGCTTTTGATGTTTATCTGTTTTGCTTCTCATCTCCTTTCTGTAGGAGTCGTATGATCAACTTTCGAGGAAGTTGAACGTACGTAGAGATAGACTTGAGTTGACTCACTGCCTGTGTGAGTCAAACTCTTGTTAGAAACCTCAACCTAGGACTATTGTGGATTACATGACAACTATTAGGCTCGAGTCAGTCTCCCTTTTAGTTTGTTATTTCCCAGTCTCTAGTTAGGAGAAAGTTTCTCCCCTGTTAAGGGGAACTACGTTGCCCTGATCCTCATACCAGATGAGGTACGTAGGCAGGAGATCGTGCGAGATCTCTCCGGGCACCCTTTTTTCTTTTTGTGTGTGTTTTGCTTGACAGTTATTAGGTCCGAGTTCCCGACTCCCTTCTAGTCTGTGTGTTCACCCTTTTTATTTTTCACTCCTTTTGCTTTGTGTGTGTGTTTGGAGTCTGATGTAAGCCCAGCGATTGGCATTCAGTTTCCCATTTGTTGTTGCTTGTGGAGTCTGATGTAAGCCCAACGATTGGCATTCGGTTTCCTGTTTGTGTTTCTTTTGTTCAGAGTCGGACGTAAGACCAGCCATTGGCAGTCTGTTTCCGTTTGTGTGTTTCTTTTGACGTCTCAGCGTCTCTGTGTTGTGTTTTGTTTCGGCGTGCATTAGCCGAACTACGGTAGCTCTGATTCTCATTCTAGATGAGATACGTAGGCATAGGATGCGATATCCTAGCGAGCCCGTTCCCATTTCCCCGAACTACGTCGACTCTGATGTTTGTTTCTGACAAACTACGTAGGCCCAGGATGCGACATCCTGCCGAGTCCGCTTCCATCTTCTTCCATCTGTGTTTTACTCCAGTGTGTGTGCATTCTTTGAGCAGTTATTCAACAACCTTGTTCTATTCTTTTGAGTGTGGATCCCGTCGAGTACGACGGACGTGAGGGGTGCTAATACCTTCCCCTTGCGTAACCGACTCCCGATCCTTGTAATCTCCGGTCGTAAGACCATTTCCTTTCCAGGTTTACTTCGAGCGTTTCCTTTCCCTCCTTTGGGATAAATAACGCACGGTGGCGGCTCTGTTTGTTTGTTTTTTTCCCGCCGGTTGTTTTTCGCGTTGCGACACACTGTCACACACACCCTCTTCCTTTGTCTTACCTTGTTGGGTACGGCTATAATGGGTGTCGATGTTGCCACTTTGGCTCTGTCTCCCCTATATATGTTTCTCTCTTCATTAATCATTCTCCCATTTCTCTCTAACATTCACATTATCGTCTCAGAAAATCTCTTGTTACTCTAACTCCATAGCTTATTATGTCTCTGTCATCCAAAGAATCTTTTGGAATTTGCTTCATGTTTATATTTTCTAGAATCACTAAGCACCCTCCACGACAACTTTTTTTCCTTCCAAATTTATTAGTTTTTTTTTTTCAATTTCCATGTTTTCTGGGAAAGGAAAAAAGGTGATTTGCAGATGTGAGGGACTTTTGTGAGATTTAAGCAATGGTTGTTACTTTCTTAGTATTTATCCAACTTTATTAGAACATGTGCATTAGATTTAGGTATAAAAAATGGGAACTGGTTGGGGTTGCAATGTTGGGAATTAGGCATTGAGTTGTCTTGGGTATTTTGATGTTACTATGAAAAATGCTGAACTGCTAAGTTAAGTTAGTCTTACTATGATTCCGCAAGACTCGGTAAATCAATGTAGGAGGAATAGGGGAGATAGAGGAGAGTAAACACTGGTTTTAGGTGGAGAAAGAGGCCAGAGATAGTGGATAATGAGGGTTGAAAGAAAAGGTTGAACAAAGTTTATTTTGGTCTCTCTCGACTTCAGTTTGGTCTTTGACTCTTTGCTAACAAAGATGACATATAGCCAGACATCCGAGAGTCTACACGACAGTGAACA
Source organism: Lathyrus oleraceus (assembly GCF_024323335.1). NCBI lineage: Eukaryota > Viridiplantae > Streptophyta > Magnoliopsida > Fabales > Fabaceae > Lathyrus > Lathyrus oleraceus. The sequence goes on along the minus strand of NC_066581.1, from coordinate 213,868,001 downwards.
TGCTACATCAGAATTTCAAATGACATTACATGGGAAAATGGTATGGGATTGTGTGACAAACAAGAGTCAGAGCCTTTAAGAAAGAAAGATAGTTTACCGATAAGGCGTACAAGACAAACTTTAAGAGTATAATATGACAAGCCATTGAAAAATGATTATTATTCCAAGCAAACAACCTCTTCCTTATTGTTTCCACCATTGATTTCCACCCTCTCTCTTCGATTATTGCTTCAAACCAAAAGCCCAAAATATTTAAATTCTACTCCTCCCACTTTTCAATTTAAAACTTCTACTACCTCTTCCAACCAAGATTGGTGAACTTCAACACCTATTAGTGAACTCTTTAGAAAATTCACTTTCAGCCCATACACCAATTCAAATAATTGAAGAGATGCCTTGATCGGCCAAATATTTTTCCAAGTTCTTTTACCCACTACAATAATATCATATATGTGAAATATTCACCTCACCATTTCCAAAGTGGTATCCATCAAAGAGGTTCTTTTAGACACTTTTGGCCATTATTAGATTAAGATCATATACTGCTATCAAAAAAAGAAATGAAGACAACGGGTCCCCTTCCTTGCCTTAGTCCTCTCCCAACCAAGAATCCTTTAGTTAGGCTTCCATTTATCAACATAGAAATTGTTGCAGATTGCAAGCACTCTAAAAATTCACCCCCGCCATTTTCATTGAATCCCATTCTCTGTATCATGTAGTTGAGAAATTTCTAATCCACTAAATCATATGTTTTCTCAAAGTCAACTTGGAATATTAATGATTATTTTATCCTTTGCTTAACGACATCTACTGGTTCGTTCACTATAAGGATACGATTTAGCATTTGGCGTCCCTCTATAAAGGAAAATTATGATTTAGATATTACCTTGTAGACCACCTTATTCAATTTATTTCCAAGTAACATTGCTAACATTTTATACATACATCTTATTAACGATATAGATCAGAACTCATTCAACTTCATTAGATTAATAACGTTTGGGATCAGTGTTATGAATGAGTTATTAGTTCTGTGAAATTCTGCAATGAATCTAATGAAATCACATTTAATCACCTCCTAAAACTCTTTGATGAATGCCAAAGTTACACTGTCCGGGCCCAGACTTTTCGAACTATCAAAGTCCCATCTCGCTATTTTGATCTCTTTATTTGAGAACTCAAATGCAAGCCCATCATTATCCTTCATTCCAATCTTTTATGACTGGTTTATTCATCATACTGCCTTTGAACGACTTTGAAAAGTGTTCATAAATTTTGTGTTTTATCTTCTGAAAAACTGATAACTTTGCATCTTGGGTCTCTAAACTAGAAATATAATTAATTTTCCTTCTATTTACTATACATTAATGGAAGAATATCGTGTTAGCATCCTATTCTTTCAACCATTTTAGACGATATTTTTTCCACATGGTGCTATACTTCATTCTTGAAAGAGAAAAGAGTTGGTTTGAAGTATTTCTTCTAGATATGATCTCCTCTGGAGATAGCCTTGCATCTTAACTTTTTAGATCCAAATCATTGACTATATTTTTTGCCTCCTCGATTTTTCCATCCAAGTTTGCCACGCGACTCTTACTCCACAATTTGAGGTGTCATTTGGTTAACTTTAGATTCTATTTTAACATATAACCATATCATCCTTGTACCTCAAACGACTTCCATTTTTCTTCAACAAACTTATGATACCCATTTAAGTCTCTCCAACAATTAAACATACGAAACGGTTTCAGGCCCCAATTCACATACTTCTCGCACATCATTATAAGACTATGATCAGAAAGTCCCTTCTCCAAACACCATTAGGAACTCTTAGGCCATCAAGAAAGCCATTTTTTTGAAATTAGGAATCTATCAATTCGGTTCATGGATTTATGGTACTAGAAATATTGCTATTGTAATCCTCAATATGCTACTAAAAATACCGGTTCATGGAGTTAGATTCCTAATTCTCATTCTTTTATCATACCACTTTGATCCTTATTTATGGTACTAGAAATATTTCTATTGTGATCCTCAATATGCATTTTGCATTCTTTTTATCTCTTTTTTTTTTCTTCAAGAAGTTCTTTTTTCCAACTTATTATTTTCTTAAAATTTTGAAATTTTGACGGTTTTTCTCTAGTACCCTAACCCAAAACTTTAAACTTTGATCACTTACAAGAGTAAACCCAAACTTATTCTTTTTTTCATAAAACTTAAGAACTTAAATATTTCTACCTAACTCCAAAAAAGGATGGAAAGATAAAATCTTTCAAGTCATATGGCTAAGAAATAATGCTAAGTTGTTGAAATAAATGCTAAGTTTAAAGTGGTTAGCAATGGATGTATCCTATTACTACAAGATGTTTAAAAATCTCAGAGTTCAAAGTAAACAACTGCCTCAGTGGGTGTCAATCAAACCAAACAAATTTTTATCGAAAATAGTTCAAACTTGATAAAACAATAATGCATGGATACACTCAATAAAAGTAATAGTAGCAATGGAATTTATTTGGCTCAAACCTTACTATTTGAGGTATCTGAAGGTTGAGTACAAGTTCTTTGATGCCTTTTTCATCATTTGCCTTTAACTTGTAAGTCACTTTCCTGATAATCAAGTTTTCTCGGATGGTACTTTTAGTTCGTTTGTTCAATGCTACAAGTGCAGTTTTTATAAATCTGGAAGAAATAACATATGCAAACTCATCCATTAAAGACGAACATAAATAGTGTTTGAGAAACGTGCACGAGCAACCAATCCCTCTTATTGAATCTAACTACCAACATAAAGTAAATTATGCAAAAACAAAGAAACTGGTTAGAAAAGATGGGTTTCTTCCCACCCAACGCTTTTTTACGGTCATTAGTTTGATGGTCCATGCCTAAGGCATGTCAGGGATACCCTCACGCCGGATAATTCACCTTTAGCATTTACTTTGTCAACTTTGCTACCTTTTCCTTCCAACCGATAGCATGTCTCTAGATCATCCACATACGATGTCTATTCATACACATTAAATATCATTTTTCCTTGTTAAACTTCAAGCTAAGTTCAATGGTTTCCACATCTATTAATGCCTTCCTAGTTGCCAAGAATGGACGTCCGAGAATAACTGAACCACCTGTGTCTCCCTTCATGTCGACCACCATAAAATCTGCAGGAAAAACTAGACTGTCGACATGTACTAATACACCTTGTAAGATACCATGAGGGTGAGTAACAGATAAATCAACCAAAGCGAGAGTCGTATTACTCGATATGCTCTCTCCCAAATTCAATTCTATAGCATTATTAAAGGGCATTGCAATCATACTCGACCCTAAATCACATAGAGCGTATGGGATCTTTACCCCACAAATGGTTTAAGAGATTGTAAACCTACCTAGATCTTTCAACTTTGGTGGCAGTGTTTAGGGCATTGTCGTCTCGCATTTCTCAGACATGTTTAGTTGTTATTTTTCCAACTTCTTCTTTGTACCATTTAGAAATAACTTTATAAATTTAGCAAACTTTGACATTAGCTCTAAAACTTCATGGAAAGAAATACGTACCTGAAGCATGGTCAATATCTCTTTAAATTGGCAACAACCCTGCCTCATCTTCCTATAATGATTTCTTCTTAATTATAGGATATGTCAGTTTTATGTAATCGGGTAGTTATGGGTTAAGGTCATTAAGAATTTGCTTCTTAGTTCTTCTCCAATGGGAGTTTTTGTCTATTAATTGTTCAATTGTGACTCCCTTCTCAGCTTGGTCACTATGATTCTGACTCTCCTCTTTTTCAACCCTTACTTCTTCCCCTTTAATCAAGTCCTCTTCCACTATTTCATCCTCACCCCCATTGGTGGTTACCTCAAAACCAGATTCTACAAACTTGCAAATCTCATTTTGATGATTATCTATAGTTCTATCTTTAAATTTTCCACTAGAACTAGGTAAAGCGACTATTTGCCTAGATAGTTGACCAATTTGCATCTCCAAAATTTTTAAATATGCATCATGTAACACCCCGATAATAATATGTATTTATTTAAATTAAATTAATAATATGTTTATTAATTTAATTAGAATATTTGAATTATTATTATTTTTTTGGAATAATAATTATTGGGATAATTATTTAGTGGAATAATATTATTGGAGTATATAAGTTGGAATAATAAAAAGTCCCAATTTTTGGAAAAAGATTTTCACGTGAAAGGGGAAAAGAGGCAGAAAGGGCAAAAAGAGAACCAGAGAACGAAGGTTGAAGGAAGGAGAAGCTTGGAGCTCAGAGGCTGTCGGATTGACTCAGGTAAGGGGGGTTATCATCAATTAACGGGTATTATGGGAGGATATGTACTGGGTAGTAATAGACCATTGTTTTACCTCTGATTGGATGATATATGTTGAATTTGTGAACTTTTGAGATGAACGAAAATTGGATTATAATTGACGAAATTCGTAGGAATTAGAGGTAGAAAGGTTAGAAATTTGTGAAATCGAAAGTGTATGATTCGTGTTAGATGATATGAATGAATGGTGTGTGAAATTTGGACTGTAGAAGGTTGAATTGGATAGGTCTCGTAGCAGAGAAAGCCATTGCAGATCTGAGAGCTCTGGTCTCTGGTCATACGCGTATGGCACTAGGCAATACGCGTATGAGATGTTGGTACGCGTATGGGGGGAAGCCTTACGCGTATGGGTGGAAAAGATGGCATTTTGAACGTGAATTGGTCTCTGTTGGTACGCGTAATGGGAAGTTGTTACGCGTAGCGTACGCGTATGGGATAGGTGGTACGCGTATGAGTTGGGCGAGGAAATGCGCAATACGCGTAAGAGAGTAGGCATTACGCGTATGGAGTTGGCCAGGTTTGGGCAATACGCGTATGGCATGGACAGTATGCGTATGGGCAGAGTTGGGATTTTCCTGAACTGTTGTTGTGCAGTTTTTGGTTGTTTAGGCTGAGTGATGTACTTAGCTGAGATATGATGTTGTAGGGGTCATTTCCCGTTGTTTTGAGTGGTATAGGTATTAGTAGAGCGGGCTAATACTGTGGTTGATTATGTGGCATGATATGATGTGCTTTTGTGATTAATTATGTTGATGATGTGTGATGGTATACATGATGATGTGAATGTATACGTTTGTGAATAGGCTGTATTATGGCTTAGAGTGTGAGCATGTGTCTATTCTTGATTATTGTTGATGTTGCATTGCTAGGTGATTAGCATGCATGTTGTGGCCCATTTGGGGTGGTAGCTAATTCCCATGGTGAGGAATTAGTGAGTATATCATTTGATTGTTGTTGTTGATGTTTGCATGCTAGGTGATTAGCGTGCATTTCATGGCCCATTTGGGGTGGTAGCTAATTCCCATGGTGAGGAATTAGTGAGTGAGTCACTATGTCTCAAATGAGTGGGACTAGTGAGCTTGGTAGCCGTGCCTGGATTTGGACGGTGAGGTTGAACTATATGTTCACAAATAGTCGGTACCGCATGCATAGAGTCTCATTGCATAATAAATGTATGGCATATAATATGAATGGATGTATTCCAGTATTATATGTGTGTTGTGTGTTGTGTTGTTGATGTTGAGTATGGTTGAGATTATATATATGCTATATGTTATTGTTGAATATGATGTTTGAACGGATACTGCCGTTGCTGAGTGTGTAGTCTGGTTAGGGTGAATTAATGTGTTAATTACTTAGCATTACATGTTGTTCTATAATGCTTATTATATTGATTGAGGAACTCACCCTTACGCCTATTTTTCAGGTAACGAGAAATGAGTTGAGTAGGAGCTAATGCTTGGAGTCTAGAGTAGTTCTTATGGGTCATGCTCTGATAGATGTAACATCGGGAGGGGATGTTTTAATTAAATTGATATTGGTTGTTGAATGATTTACATGTATTGTGTTACATGTTTTACATTGATGTTGAATTATTCCGCTGCGAATTATGCAAAGAACCTTATTTTGATTAAATAAATGAGCATGACAGGATATTTTAATGATTTTGTGAAATGATTGTGTGACACCCTTCGGGGCATAATTACTCTGATGAATATATTGTTATTTTAATTATAATAATTTGGGGTATTTAGAAGGGTGTTACATTAGTGGTATCAGAGCATAGTCGGTCGAGTCGAGTCGTAATTTTCTATTTCCCCTGTACGGGATAGGTGTTGTGTAACCCTATCAGTACTTATTGTTTTAGCTTGTTGGGTTTTCAGAATAGAGATGGCTGGAAGAGGTAGAGATGATGCTGCAATTGCTGAGGCTCTGGGTATGCTAGCTGGAGTACTTGGAGGAAATCCGAATGTTGTGGGAATGGGAGCTGCTCGTCAGTTGAGTGAGTTCCAGAAGAACAATCCTCCAATGTTCAAAGGAGCATACGATCCAGATGGTGCTCAGAAGTGGTTGAAGGAGATAGAGAGGATCTTCAGAGTAACTGAGTGTGCTGATAACCAGAAGGTCAGGTTCGGTACACATATGCTGTCAGAAGAAGCTGATGATTGGTGGGTTGCTACCCGCACTGAGTTGGAAGCTGCTGGAGATGCTGAGATTACTTGGGCTGTATTCAGAGAGAGATTTCTGAGGAAGTATTTTCCCGAGGATGTCAGAGGAAAGAAGGAGATAGAGTTCTTGGAATTGAAGCAGGGTAACAGGTCTGTTACTGAGTATGCTGCGAAGTTCACAGAGCTGTCAAAGTATTACACTCCCTATGCTGAGGCTGCTGGGGAATTTTCAAAGTGTGTGAAGTTTGAGAACGGGTTGCGTCCCGAGATCAAGCAGGCAATTGGATATCAGCGAATCAGGGTGTTTTCTGATTTGGTTGACTGTTGCAGAATATTTGAACAGGATTCCAAGGCCAGAGCTGAGAGCTATCAGCAGAGGGTTGATAGGAAAGGTAAGAATCAGATTGATCGTGGGAAACCGTATGCAGCTGGCAAAGGTTTTCAGAGGCAGAGTGGGATGAAGAGGCCTAGTGGGGGAGACTCTAGTGCTCCTGTTAAGTGTTACAGATGTGGTCAGGCTGGACATCGTATCCATGAGTGTACCAGTAATGAGAAGAAGTGTTTCAAATGTGGAAAAGGTGGTCATTTGGCTGCAGATTGCCGGTTGAAGACTGTGACTTGTTTCAACTGTGGAGAGTTGGGTCATATCAGTCCACAGTGTCCTAAGCCGAAGAAAGAGAATCAGTCAGGAGGCAAGGTTTTTGCTTTATCAGGTTCTGAGACTTCTGCAGATGATCGTTTGATCCGAGGTACGTGTTATATTAATGGCTTTCCTCTTGTAGCTATTATTGACACAGGTGCTACTCATTCTTTTATATCTTTGGATTGTGCTGTGAAGCTTAAGTTAGAAATATCTGAGATGTTTGGAAGTATGGTGATTGATACTCCTGCGAAGGGTTCAGTAACTACTACTTCAGTTTGTCTAAGTTGTCCCTTGAGTATTTTTGGTAGAGACTTTGGGATAGACCTTGTGTGTCTTCCACTAGTGCAGATTGATGTTATTCTGGGTATGAACTGGTTGGTGTTTAACCGAGTCTATATCAACTGTTTTGATAAGACTGTGATATTTCCTGAGATTGAAGAAGGAAAGAGTTTGTTTCTATCAGCGAGGCAGGTGAGTGAGGAAGTAACAGATGGGGCAGAGTTGTTTATGCTGTTAGCGACTTTGGAGGCTAAAGATAAACTGGTGATTGGCGATCTAGCTGTGGTGTGTGATTTTCCTGATGTGTTTCCGGAAGAAGTGAATGAGTTACCGCCAGAGCGTGAAATTGAGTTCTCGATTGATTTGGTACCTGGTACTAGACCGATATCGATGGCTCCGTACCGTATGTCTGCTGTTGAGTTAGCCGAATTGAAGAGTCATTTGGAAGATCTGTTGGATAAGAAATTTATTCGTCCGAGTGTGTCACCGTGGGGTGCACCAGTGCTGTTGGTTAAGAAGAAAGAAGGTACTATGAGGTTGTGTGTGGACTACAGGCAACTGAATAAAGTGACGATCAAGAATCGGTATCCTTTACCGAGGATTGATGATTTGATGGATCAGTTGGTTGGTGCAAGTGTGTTCAGCAAGATAGACTTGAGATCTGGGTATCATCAGATACGTGTGAAAACTGAAGATATTCAGAAGACTGCTTTCAGAACAAGGTATGGACATTATGAGTATTCTGTAATGCCTTTTGGTGTGACTAATGCGCCTGGAGTATTTATGGAGTATATGAATAGGATTTTCCATCCGTACCTAGACAAGTTTGTGGTAGTGTTTATTGATGACATTTTGGTGTATTCGAAATCTGAAGAAGAGCATGCTGAGCAATTGAGAGTGGTTTTGGGAATTCTACGAGAAAAGAAGTTATTTGCTAAACTGTCTAAATGTGAATTTTGGTTAGAAGAGGTTAGTTTTCTTGGTCATGTGATTTCAAGAGGTGGTGTTGCTGTTGATCCTTCTAAGATAGAAGCGGTATCTAAGTGGGAAGCTCCGAAGTCTGTTGCTGAGATTCGAAGTTTTCTTGGTTTGGCTGGTTATTATAGGAAGTTCATTGAGGGATTTTCTAAGTTGGCGTTACCGTTGACGATGTTGACTAGAAAGGGGCAAGCGTTTGTTTGGGATTCGAAATGTGAAGAAGGTTTCCAAGAGTTAAAGAGAAGGTTGACTACTGCTCCTATTCTGATATTACCGAGTTCGTCGGAACCATTTGAGGTTTACTGTGATGCTTCATTGTTGGGTTTGGGTGGTGTGTTGATGCAGAATAAACAGGTTATAGCTTATGCTTCGAGACAGCTAAGGGTTCATGAGAGGAACTATCCGACACATGATTTAGAGTTGGCAGCCGTGGTATTTGTTCTGAAGTTATGGAGGCATTACTTGTACGGGTCAAGATTTGAAGTTTACAGTGACCATAAAAGTTTAAAGTATTTGTTTGATCAGAAAGAGCTGAATATGAGACAGAGGAGATGGTTAGAATTTCTGAAGGATTATGACTTTGGTTTGAATTACCATCCGGGTAAAGCAAACGTAGTAGCTGATGCATTGAGTCGGAAATCATTGCATATGTCTATGTTAATGGTTAAAGAGTTGGATTTAATTGAACAGTTTAGAGACTTGAGTTTGGTGTGTGAGAGTACTCACAATAGTGTTAAATTGGGAATGTTGAAGTTAACGAGTAATATTTTGGACGAGATCAGAGAGGGTCAGAAATCCGATATGCTTTTGGTTGATAAATTGACTCTAGTGAATCAAGGTCAAGGTGGGGAATTCAGAGTTGACGAGAATGGTGTTTTGAGATTTGGTAGTCGGGTGTGTATTCCGGATGTTACTGAGCTTAAGAAGAGCATTCTTGAAGAAGGACATCGTAGTGGTTTGAGTATTCATCCTGGAGCTACGAAGATGTATCATGATTTGAAGAAGTTATTTTGGTGGCCGGGAATGAAGAGAGAAATTGCGAGTTTTGTTTATTCCTGTTTGACTTGTCAGAAGTCAAAGATTGAGCATCAGAAGCCGTCTGGGCTAATGCAACCGTTGGCTATTCCAGAGTGGAAGTGGGATAGTATCAGTATGGATTTTGTTTCTGGTTTGCCGAGGACAAGTAAGAATTTTGAGGCTATATGGGTAATTGTTGATAGATTAACGAAGTCGGCTCATTTCATTCCGATCAGAATGGATTATCCGTTAGAGAGATTAGCCGAGTTGTATATTGAGAAGATTGTAAGTTTGCATGGTATTCCGTCGAGTATTGTTTCGGACAGAGATCCTAGATTTACATCGAAGTTCTGGGAAGGTTTGCAGAGGGCTTTGGGAACTAAGCTGAGGTTGAGTTCTGCATATCATCCGCAGACTGATGGTCAGACTGAGAGGACGATTCAGTCATTAGAGGATCTTTTGAGAGCTTGTGTTTTGGAAAAGGGAGGTGCTTGGGATTGTTATTTGCCTTTGATTGAGTTTACCTACAACAATAGTTTTCATTCGAGCATTGGTATGGCACCGTTTGAAGCTTTGTATGGTAGGAGATGTCGGACACCGTTATGTTGGTATGAGTCCGGTGAGAGTGCTGTGGTTGGACCGGAAATTGTTCAACAAACTACGGAAAAGATTAAGATGATTCAGGAGAAGATGAGAATTGCTCAGAGTCGTCAGAAGAGTTATCATGATAAGAGGAGGAAGTCACTTGAGTTCCAAGAGGGAGATCATGTGTTTCTTCGTGTTACTCCGATAACTGGTGTTGGTCGAGCTTTGAAGTCGAAGAAGTTGACACCTCGTTTTATTGGTCCTTATCAGATTTTGGAGAGGATAGGAGAGGTAGCCTATCGTATCGCTTTACCGCCGTCGCTTGCGAATTTGCATGATGTTTTTCATGTGTCTCAGTTGAGGAGATACATTCATGATCCGTCGCATGTTGTCCAAGTAGATGATGTACAGGTGAGAGATAACCTGACTGTTGAGACATCACCTATGAGGATCGAGGATCGAGAGCTGAAGTAGTTGCGGGGTAAAGAGATTGCCTTGGTGAAGGTAGCTTGGGGAGGACCAGCAGGTGGCAATGTGACTTGGGAACTCGAGAGTCAGATGAAGGAGTCTTATCCGGAGTTGTTCGCTTGAGGTATGTTTTCGAGGACGAAAACTCTTTTAGTGGGGGAGAGTTGTAACACCCCGATAATAATATGTATTTATTTAAATTAAATTAATAATATGTTTATTAATTTAATTAGAATATTTGAATTATTATTATTTTTTTGGAATAATAATTATTGGGATAATTATTTAGTGGAATAATATTATTGGAGTATATAAGTTGGAATAATAAAAAGTCCCAATTTTTGGAAAAAGATTTTCACGTGAAAGGGGAAAAGAGGCAGAAAGGGCAAAAAGAGAACCAGAGAACGAAGGTTGAAGGAAGGAGAAGCTTGGAGCTCAGAGGCTGCCGGATTGACTCAGGTAAGGGGGGTTATCATCAATTAACGGGTATTATGGGAGGATATGTACTGGGTAGTAATAGACCATTGTTTTACCTCTGATTGGATGATATATGTTGAATTTGTGAACTTTTGAGATGAACGAAAATTGGATTATAATTGACGAAATTCGTAGGAATTAGAGGTAGAAAGGTTAGAAATTTGTGAAATCGAAAGTGTATGATTCGTGTTAGATGATATGAATGAATGGTGTGTGAAATTTGGACTGTAGAAGGTTGAATTGGATAGGTCTCGTAGCAGAGAAAGCCATTGCAGATCTGAGAGCTCTGGTCTCTGGTCATACGCGTATGGCACTAGGCAATACGCGTATGAGATGTTGGTACGCGTATGGGGGGAAGCCTTACGCGTATGGGTGGAAAAGATGGCATTTTGAACGTGAATTGGTCTCTGTTGGTACGCGTAATGGGAAGTTGTTACGCGTAGCGTACGCGTATGGGATAGGTGGTACGCGTATGAGTTGGGCGAGGAAATGCGCAATACGCGTAAGAGAGTAGGCATTACGCGTATGGAGTTGGCCAGGTTTGGGCAATACGCGTATGGCATGGACAGTACGCGTATGGGCAGAGTTGGGATTTTCCTGAACTGTTGTTGTGCAGTTTTTGGTTGTTTAGGCTGAGTGATGTACTTAGCTGAGATATGATGTTGTAGGGGTCATTTCCCGTTGTTTTGAGTGGTATAGGTATTAGTAGAGCGGGCTAATACTGTGGTTGATTATGTGGCATGATATGATGTGCTTTTGTGATTAATTATGTTGATGATGTGTGATGGTATACATGATGATGTGAATGTATACGTTTGTGAATAGGCTGTATTATGGCTTAGAGTGTGAGCATGTGTCTATTCTTGATTATTGTTGATGTTGCATTGCTAGGTGATTAGCATGCATGTTGTGGCCCATTTGGGGTGGTAGCTAATTCCCATGGTGAGGAATTAGTGAGTATATCATTTGATTGTTGTTGTTGATGTTTGCATGCTAGGTGATTAGCGTGCATTTCATGGCCCATTTGGGGTGGTAGCTAATTCCCATGGTGAGGAATTAGTGAGTGAGTCACTATGTCTCAAATGAGTGGGACTAGTGAGCTTGGTAGCCGTGCCTGGATTTGGACGGTGAGGTTGAACTATATGTTCACAAATAGTCGGTACCGCATGCATAGAGTCTCATTGCATAATAAATGTATGGCATATAATATGAATGGATGTATTCCAGTATTATATGTGTGTTGTGTGTTGTGTTGTTGATGTTGAGTATGGTTGAGATTATATATATGCTATATGTTATTGTTGAATATGATGTTTGAACGGATACTGCCGTTGCTGAGTGTGTAGTCTGGTTAGGGTGAATTAATGTGTTAATTACTTAGCATTACATGTTGTTCTATAATGCTTATTATATTGATTGAGGAACTCACCCTTACGCCTATTTTTCAGGTAACGAGAAATGAGTTGAGTAGGAGCTAATGCTTGGAGTCTAGAGTAGTTCTTATGGGTCATGCTCTGATAGATGTAACATCGGGAGGGGATGTTTTAATTAAATTGATATTGGTTGTTGAATGATTTACATGTATTGTGTTACATGTTTTACATTGATGTTGAATTATTCCGCTGCGAATTATGCAAAGAACCTTATTTTGATTAAATAAATGAGCATGACAGGATATTTTAATGATTTTGTGAAATGATTGTGTGACACCCTTCGGGGCATAATTACTCTGATGAATATATTGTTATTTTAATTATAATAATTTGGGGTATTTAGAAGGGTGTTACACATCATGGTACTTACTCATTGTTTCATGATGTTTATTTACCTGTTAAAAACTTCTCTTGGTGGTTTGTATACATTTTTGTAGGGTATCTTCAAGTGGTGAAGGTTTCCTTTGAATCAGAGCTTGTTGATTCGGATGAACACCCTGATTAGCGCTTGTGTTCTGATTGTTCCTCCATCTGAAATTTGGGAGATCCTTCCATCTTGGATTGTAGGTATTAGAATATATGTTTTTTATGGAAATTTGTAAATCGAGCTTCTTCACTAGATCCTTCTAAAGAGAACCTTCAAGTTGCATGTCCATCTCGATAAAAATCACACCTTTGTGTTTGTACCTGACTCACGTTAGCTTTACTCAAGCTGTTTTCAGCTAGCTTTTTATTCAATAATTCAATTTGAGATAAAAGTGCAGTATGAGTATCAATGGCTAACATACCTTTTGGTGTGCCTACAATTTCAATTTTTACTGATATTTCACTCTTTGAACGATATTCATTCAAGCACATATTTTCAATCAAGTCTTTAACTTGTGGTTCGATCATTTTTTTGATCGTACCTCCCGCGGAAGCATATAGCAGCATGCGTGTTTGACTATTGAGACCTTTGATAAAATTATGCATTTGCTCCATGTTATTAATATTATGATTTGAACATCTGTGTAACAAAATTTTAAACCTTTCCAATGAGTCATACGATGATTCAATTTCCTGGTGCTCAAAATTGTAATTTTCGCTCTTCGGTCAACAAACTGAGTGGTGATGAAGAATCTCTCTAAGAATTTGTCCTCACGATCTTTCCATGTCCGTATAGTTTCATTTGGAAGGAAAAGTAACCAATCTTTTGCTTCCAATTAGCGAGAAACCAAACTGCATCATCTTGACTTGGTCTTTAGTGACCCCAGCTGGCCTACAGATCGAGATTGCTTCGTAGAAGCGAGCAAGATGCTCCCACGGGTCTCTAATTGCGTTCACATCGAACGAATTATCTCTTAAGCCTGAAGGCATAAACTTTTTATGTCAAAGTTAACGGGGTATGCTGGTACAAACCCTCTAGAAACCTGTTCTTCATCAATTCTTTTTCAGTAGTCCCACATAGTTGGTGGTGGTGGTATGACTGCCATGGTGATTTCCTCTTCAGCGTCCGAAGAAACCAGTGAATCATCTTGTACTAATATCCTTTGAGCCATAGTCGCTTCTCTAACCGATCTTCTGATGGCACATGCATTTCTTTCAATTTATGGACCAAACAGTGTCAATATCGATCTTGAGTTGCGCATACACAAGCAAGAAATACCTTAGTAACATTGTAATTAAATAATTAACGAGAAAATAAAAACAAAAAACAAAAATTAAATAAACAAACGTTTCACAAGCGTTGCGTTGTTCAAGTTAGCAACAGTCCCCAATAATGGCGTCAAAAATTTGATGACTTCTCGGCAAGTGTACCAATAATGTCGAAGTAATAAAAAGATCGAATCCACATGGACTGCAGACAGTAATTGTGCAATGTTTAGAAAATACTAAATAGGGGGGGGGGGGGGGGGGGGGGGCGAGTGATAATGCAAAAAAGAAAATAGAGTGTTATGTCAATAATATGAAAGCGATTGGGTTTTGTATATAGTCCCTTATTTCTCTATTATTGGTGTTCGATGTATTTCATAAATGATATCATTGCTATAATTCCACGATGAATTAACAAATATACTATACCCAATTCCTTGGTGTATAACTCACTAATCTATACTCAAAGTTTCTTATCCCTAGTCCACCAGCATAAGTAAGATTAGGCAATGCAAGAGAACGTTAATTCCTAAGCCATTACTCGAGGTCTCATATCCTTATTCAACCGACATAAAACACAACAATTTCCCTAAGTCAAACACATAGGCTAATTGTCAAAATTCCATATGCGCCCAAAATCAGATTAAAAGAATATCTCACATAAAAAGGTGTAATTGAATAGAATTATAAACTCAAATTGTTCACGCAATAACAAATTAAACATATGTCCCAACAATATTAAAATAAGTTCATTAAACAAAACCTAACCTAGATATAATTAACTACACATAATGCAAACTATAACACCAAATACAAATAAGAAGTTTGCATAAGAGTTTCCTTGAATAACTGGCCTCCAATGGCTTCATATGCACTCCCAATATGCCTTTCAGTGTTGTAAATTGTCACTTGTAGTGTAAAATCACAAACCCTTTGAAAAGATGCCCAAAACTCATTTTTATATCATTCAATCAATCCAGAGTGCGTCATAATAGGCCCAAAAAAGGACTTATCATGAGCGTGATAAATTGCATTACGCGGGATACTGACTTTGCTTTTCTATCATGCGTGCAATGTTGCATGATGATACGCTTGATTATTCCAGTAGCTGCACATTTTTTCTCTTTTTTCCATCTGATTTTTACTAAGTCCTTATTTCTTCATACTTAGTCATTTTTACATCTTTCTTTGGTCGTTATTCTTCATCTTTGCTCCTCTTTAACTTGTTTTGATTCGTTTATTCAACTAAAAAGCATGCAATGACAGAGTGTCATCATGGGACATATGTCGAACACGATATCCTAGACAATTGGTTTGACAAGTTAAATCGGAAACACCACAATAGCAAGTACTAGATGATGGAGCAGAAAAGCAGGAAATAACTTGTTTACCTAGTTCGATGAAACCACACCTATTTCTGGGGGGTTGAGTCCACAACTCAAGAAAGAAAATTCACTATTAGTAGTTTAGTATAATTAGTCTTACAAGCAACAACAAACCCTATGTTGTTCAATGCCTCATCATAACACTACCTAAAGACTTTCGATTTAGGGCTCCCCCTAAACATGAGAGCTTGCTCACTTTATTCTCAATCACACAACTTATGATTGGAGATTACAACTCAATAATCAATGTTGAATACTACCACTCAAATCTAGACAAACAAGTTATGCCAAGTTACTGAAACATAATGGTTTACATACAACAATAACAAGACTCAAAATAAACCATAGAACTCTAAAATCTTTAATTTAATGTTTGGCTTTCAATTTAAGTTTTGAGCTCCTTATATAGCATAATAACTATGGACTTTTCTCCTTGGATAATAACTTTAATTTCGTCTAGAGTTAATGCATAATATGTTGGATATTAGTTGTTCCGTAAATATCTCCAACAAGATATGATATGTTTCAATTTAAATTCAAAAATAAAATTTCATTTAAATATGAATCAGTCTTCATCCAACTGTCAAACAAATCACCTAATCATATTGCTAAGCCAATTAGCAATAAAATCGGATCTAGTTTTTGGCAATAAACTCTTCCAAAACGCAATAGTATTTACCTGATGCGTAAGGCCCATATGTCGTACCTCATGCCGCGACATCGCATTCATCATGTGCTCCTCCTCCACCTCCATACATATTAAGCAAGCTAGATAATCTTGAACACTTTGAATACTTCTCCATGTTATTGTTTTGCCAAATACAGTTAATCCGAAGGGTCAATCCAATATGAACTACACTTTTTAACGCCCCTCATAATCCCCTTATATTATAGCTCATAATCTTCATTAATTCTCAATACCTCGTGTTTCTATCCTAACCTCCCTTACAACCCCTTCATCTTCTGTGGCCGCCCCTCCTCTATTATTTACTGAGGCCTTAATCCCTCTCCTCATGAACAAATAAAATTTTCAAAATTTCCCCTTCATCTCTTGAGTTACTGGCCCCAATCTCGTTTCCAAACTCCCACATCCATTGAGAGATGTATTTGTCCTCTCAATGGATCTAACCCATTATTTCAATTCATCATAAACCATTTTATCTTGTTTCCGGATTTTTGTTTCACTTTTCCTTCTCCCATTCCCATGACTTTATTCCTCCTACTTAACTTTATCTTTTCAATTAAGATTACTTTCCTCCTTTTTCTTTGAATTCAGTGGCTGGCTGTTGTTGTCTGAGATAACACGTTCGCCAAGCCTCTTTTTGTGTTGACCTTGCTCGATTTGATCGATGTATGCAATCGATTTACATCGCCGCACATAAATTGACCTTCTATGGCTTTCAGAGAATTTGGTATACATCGATCAACCAAAGCTGATATCCTTATCTGCCATGTTGTTGCGGTTGACCCGCTTAACTATGTTGTATTGCTAGACAATCGTTGATTAATTGTTCTTTAACTATGTTTCTCTCTCTCCTTTCTATCCCATTTTTTTCCAATCTGTCCTTATTTCTATTTCGCTGTCTTTCTGAGATAAAAGTTTTCTATACTTTTTATTTTTCTAATTGAAAATAGAAAAATAAGAACGATTCCTTAAAGTTCCAATTTCAATCGTTATAATCAAACATTGGAATCTATCAACCAAAGCGAAGACGACCGTTTTGGGTGGGTGTGCCACGTAAGACAGATATTTCCACCAATTCAACAAACTCCATTTCCAGGAATCTTCGCATCACAACCGACCAATTGATTTACTCCTTCACTTTCAAAACGCGCTTTCTTCTCTTATTTTCCTCAACTTAAATAAGGTTAAATATTAGTTTTAAGTTTTATAGACAAATTAAAGGCAAGCATTTAACTAACATTAAATAATTTTAAAAAAAACATTTTGATATTTCTTACATTTAATCCCAACTTTTCATAATCTTACAATTTTAAGACTAAAAAGATGGTTTACAGCAACAAAAAAAATTTACAACAAAAAGAAACGGACTAAGAAGAACAACATAGATGATCAAAGAAATTGTTTTTTTTCTTCATTTAGTAATATATTTATATTATTATATTGTTATTTTTTTCTTCATAATCACAGTCACCATCATCGCTGCATCTCCATCATACACGAAAACTCCTCGAAACAGACAAACCCATCTCTGTTTTTATCAACACCTGCTATCATACGCCGGCACTCCTCTAACGTACACCGTTCATCCCCAATTGCTCTAAAAACCCTCAACAACTCTTCCGCGGAGATTCTCCCATCCCGATCCGTATCAAAAACCTCAAACGCTTCCCTCAGTTCTTCCTCCGGATTCGGATCCGAAGCCGAAGCCGAACCCGATCCAATCCGGTTCATGATCGATTCCACGCTTATGCATCCTCTACCATCGCTATCAACTTCGCTTAGCATCATCTCGATCTCCTCGGAGCTAGGCGGACGCGCTCCGAGGCGCGTCAGAACGGCTTCGAGTTCTTCACGCGAAACGACGCCGTCGTTGTCGCGGTCGATTAATCTGAACGCCTGAGCAAGCTCCCATTGAACTTCGACGGTGACGTCGGACCACGAGCTGGACGATGCTTCAGGAAGGACGCTGGTAGGTGTTTGAGAGCCTCCGGTGACGGCTTTGTGAGTGGAGTCGTCAGAGGAAGAAGCTGACCCGAAGGAAAGCGGGTCGGATCGTGATACGGATGATTTTTCCTTCTTGGAACGGAAAAGGTGTTTGGGAGAGAGGTTTTTAGGGTTAATGAACTTCATTGGAATTGAGATGGAAAGTGAATATAACGGATGGAATTGAGAAGAAAGAAAGAAGAGGGATAATAAGAGAAGAGAAGAGAAGGAGAATTGTGTTGTGAGGGGAAAGTGAGAGGAAGGTGAAGGGGGTTAAATGGGTGCAGTGAAGGCATGAGTAGCAGGTCCATTCTTTTCTCGAGTGTAGCTTCCACGAAGTTTCCTAGCATTAGTTGTTTGATTGAAAATGAGTGTGTGTATATATAATTTTTTTATTTATTTGAATTTTGTGTTCTTTATTCGTTGTCATTAATTTATTCTTTAGTTGTAAAAATATTGAAATTAATTAAATAAAAGAGTAAATCATTTTTTTCTTTGTTGTATGTTTTTTTTTAAGGTGTGATTAATATTAAATTATATGGGTGGGCTGAGGTGGGGTCGGGTAACTTTCCAAGAATTTGTCTTGTGGAATTAAAAAATAAGGTATTTGTCTAGTAAAAAAAACAAACTTTTCACGTATTTTCTTGTTTGAAATATATTTTTAATAACAATAAAACTCACACATTACATTATTTGAATTTGAGGATTATCAATCTTATATTTTAACATATTAAATGTCTTCAGTTATTTATATTTATGAGACTGTTTGTCTTTTCAGATTTTAATTTAATTTAATTACACTTTGAACTTTTTTATTTTATCATGTTATCAAAATAGTTTTTCTTTAAAAAATCGAGCCTTTTAGTTTATAAAATATGACATTTGTTGTAACCAAATACGATATTTGTTTAATTTAAAAAAAAGACATTTGTTACAATTTTAGTACCAAATAAAATATTGTCTTAAAAATTAAAATTGTTTTGTTGTAGAATTATAATTGTTTGGTGAATAATAAAGTATTGCTTCTTATAGGACAATTGATATTCCGATACAGTGGAAAAAATGCGATCCGTAAGGTTAACACCCCAACATTCAAATTAATAAAAGAATTAAAAGTGATATGAGAGTGAATATATTTGATTACTTGAGAAATTATGTGTGGTTCCTTTTAAATAGTGAGAATAATTATCAACAAAAATCATGGAGTGAGACGTAGATTATGATCAATCGTCATATTGATTTGGACGGTTAGCAGAGCTCGTGAACGCGGAATTACCTACTTTAGAAGAATATGGATTTACCTGTTATGCATGTTTTACCGTTTTCACTTTATCATTGAGCTTTGTGGACGATCCATAATAGTAGTCCCCAAACCAATATCTTTACTTTGTAGGGCGATGGTTTAACGTATATGCTCAAGTTCGGTTGCTTGGTCTGGAGAGGTGAAAGTCTTTGACGGTACATCACATTCGTTGGAAATAGGCACATTGAATATCTTTTTGTAATATGTAATGTTTCGCTAGAAATAACTGGCATATGTCTCTTCACTAGTCAGTGATGATGTTTCCTTCTCATTAAAATATTTGAATGTTTTTGCATTATCTTTAATGAAATGTCAGTTGTTGGCGGTGCAAGTGAATCGTATGATCCTTAATGGATAAGGCATATATAACAAGCCTCTAAAGGCACATTTCTATATTTTTTCTGCCATTAGTGACTGACGACATAACTTCTTTTTTATTTCTACCATCATTATTTCTTGTGAGTTTTATTGCTCCAGCTTTTTTGGTTAAGTTCATACGCGATCTTCGTTCATTTCCACTTGACATGCACAAGTAATCAGTTCATCTTCCTTAGGATAAATATAATGTGTTTTTTTCACTTTCACTTCTTTTCTAGGTTTGATGAGTAATGAGCTTTTGAAATATCTTTTTTCTTTCAAGAGATCTCTTATGATGTAGACACCCTTTGATATGAGTGTTTGTATTTGAATATGTTTGTTTACACCATATTGCTCTTGTTAGTCTCAATTTAGCAGAGTTTCTCATTGAGGCGAAAAGAAACATCTCGATCGATAAGGTCGACCGATAAATATTGGCGAACCTCTTCGCTTTTTCCCGTGAGGGTTGCTTAGACTATGCTTTGACTTATGTGGATCCTTCACCTGACTTTGGTGTTTCCACCGATGGGTGAATTATCCCCTTCCACAAGTGTTTATTCTCCCTTATGGGTTTTCATCTTCCATTAAATGATTTATATATCAGTGTTATGAATCACTTAATGATCTCCCATTTGCAAGTGCATCCAATGAGTTGGGTATTTTTTAAGGTTTTTCAATACTCGTGTGATTATGAAATGGTGAGTCAACGGTGACTCTATTCTTTCACCTCTCTAAGACTCAATACAATATTGTTAACCATGCTTATTGTTTAGGTCTGATTTCTTTTATGCACGTTTTCAAATTCTTTGAGACCTAGTCTGAGAGTGTGAAGCATCTCAAGGATCACTTCTTCGTGATTACTTCCCTCAGTGGAGAAGCTCGTGCAAAGATATGTAAAATAGAACTCTGGCCTTCATATGTGTGCACTGATTTATTCGGCAAGTTATGGTGCTAAAGTCATTTCTTGACGAGGAATGAATCATATGTTTACAAAGAGGATGGCCTATTCGAAGAAGATGTATACCTAAAGAGGAAATTAGTGGCCTTTTATAAGGAGCTTGGGTACACCGGTGGAATCATCCCTTCATATGCATCGTCGAGGGAGTGACTAAAATGGTTCGTTCAGATATGTTTGATGGTGATGATAGCAATGAAAAGCAGAGGAAGGATATATTTAGTAATAAGCATAAAAATCCTGACCCTCTTTGTTGTTTCTTTGAATATTTCATTAATGAAGTATTTTCCATTGGTTATGCAGATGTAATAAAGTGTGAGAAAATAATGCAAAAGTTGAAGAGGTGTCCTCAAACTATCTCTTTTTTGGAAAATACCTCAAACACTCCTTTTATTGGCGAAGCTTTTACTTCAGGGGTACATTTGGATCGACTATCGGACCATGGTTCCCCATAACAAGTGGAAGTCCAGGTATCACCTGCTTGAGACATGGTGAATGACATATATGCTCGTCGAAACTTAAGGGTGGGAGAAGTGTGGTTCCTAGTCCTGAACAAGAGCTTAAGGCGTCCTTAAAGGAGTCTTGAGAAGGAGTTTAAAAAATGTCATAAGAAGGTTGCTGACGGTATTCATGAATGAGTTTCAAGAACCTTTTCTTGTCAAATGAGTGTGATAAATCATTGGAAGAGAGTTATTTATAGCTCATGATTTTTTTAGAGTGCCTTGAAGTTGGTGATGCATTTTTATCCCATTGGGCTGATCTCTCAAGAGCAAGTCTGTCTTGACCGAGCGATTGAAGATAGAAATGTGGTTTACTTAGCGTATTAGCCATGACTCGCCT
The DNA here is from genome assembly GCF_024323335.1 of Lathyrus oleraceus. Lineage (NCBI taxonomy): Eukaryota > Viridiplantae > Streptophyta > Magnoliopsida > Fabales > Fabaceae > Lathyrus > Lathyrus oleraceus. Next base: position 213,846,478 of record NC_066581.1, on the reverse strand, counting down.
CCTTTTTTCATCCCAATGTGCTTGCACCTGGCATGTTTGTAACCAATGAATAAGTAAACTTTTATGATTCATGCCATGCAATGCATGTTTCAATTTTTGTTACTTATCATTATGTTTACCTCTTTACGTGATACTGCTTTTTTCCTGAGTTTGTTTCTTTGGGATATAGGTTGTCAAAGGTCTTCCGAAATATCCAGTCTGACCTTAAACCTATTTTGAAGATCCATACTTTAAACCATCGTTTGTTCCCCCACGACCACTGCTAGTTTAGTTTCTTTCTTTCCATGAGTGATTCCATTTAGTACGGTCATTATCACGTGTTGCTACTTTTGGGAAGTGTAAGCTTTAAATAGATCTTTCCAAGAATCTATGATATCATCTATGGGGTCTTAAAGCAAGTCATTGTTAATCATATCAAAGTTAGTGCAAAGAGCTTTCACTTTACTGCCTCATGGACATGGTAGTAGTGTAACCGGTCATCCATGTGCTCGACGTGTTCATTTGGGTTTCCGGTCTCATAATAAGTTTAGAGTTTCATAGGTTTCTCTGGTGACCTCAATACTTTGTTGTCTAGTATGCAAGCATAACATGAATTTTATTTCACTCTAAGGCCATATCATCTTCTTATTCATATCTCTCGCTCCTCTGAGGATGTCATTGTTGGAACAAGTTTGGTTATACATCTATTATCCTTGAGTTTTGATGATAACAAATTATAAATAGAAATTTTGTACTCCAATAGTTTGTTGAGTATGCATAATATGAACAAGTCAGAAGTTAGATAAAGCAGACTTTGAACAAGCCAAATCCTGAATAGAGAAGACTCTGAACAAGCTAGACAATGATCAAAGTTAAGCAAAACAGATTCTAGACTCTGGACAAATAGAGACCACGGACTCTGGATATATAGACTCTGGACTCTGGATAGAGAGAGACTATGGACTATGGATAAAGAGACTCGGGACTCTAGATAGAGAGATACTCTAGATAGAGAGATACTCTTGACTCTATACATCATCAGGTTTTGAACAAAGGTGATAATACAAAGAAGAACTTAAAGTCAACTTTGGATACACCGTTCATCACTTCTGAAGTAAATAATTCAGATGTAATCTGATTCATCCAAGCTTATTTTCACTAGACTATAAAGTTTATCCTCAAGGCTCTGAACTCTAATCAAGCTTCAAATCTCTCATATATGAAGCCAATGATTTAGAGAAAAAAGACTAACTGAATAAATATTCTAAGAATATAATACAACTTGAGCGGAAAAATCAAAAGGATAGATGCACTGATATTTCCAAGGATTGTACTATCGAACGACTATCAAAGAAATTTCTAGTTGTGGATTTGAAGAAATTTTCAGTGCTATCCTCCAACAGTCTTATTCTTCATGAATATAAAGAGGACAAATGAATTGTGAAAGGACAACTATCGAAGGAGAGCTTTTGCGAAGAACGTGAAAAAATTTCATGCTGAAAGAATTTCAATAAAGAAAATCAATATAAAGAAAGAAAAAATAGAGAGAAACACTTAGAAACTAATTTCATATATTCTTAAGTGTAAAGTATGATTGTCACTTTGTGTATCTGCTTATTTAGAAGCATCTTTGTAAACACAAATCTTGTATTTAACAGTTGTTAAATTCCTTGAGGGATTATGTTATAGTCAAAAGCCTCAAGAAGTCGTTGACGGGTATTATTTGAGTTTTAATTCCTTAGGGGACTAAGTTTAGTCAAAATCCTTGAGAAGTCATTGACAAGTAGTCTTTGAGTTATAATTACTTAAGGGACTAAGTTCAGTCAGAACCCTTGAGAAGTCATTGACGGGTAGTCTTTGAGATTATAATCAGTTTGATTATTCGATTAAGTCTTGTTGAGAAGGAAAAATCACTTTGGCGGATGGACTGAATTAACCTAGTTAACAGTGAACCAATATAAAAATACCTTGTCACTTTTATCATTGTTGTTATTGTTTTTGGGATAACGAAAAACTGTCATATTTGAAACCTAATTCAATCCCTCCATTTCTTGTGTTTCCTGAACCTTTAATTGGCATCAGAGGTCTAGTTATGGTATTGACTACTTTGTGTCAAACACATAACCATGCCAGATAAAGGTCCATATTTTGAAACACATAATGGCACATGCAAACAATGATAGATATCATTATTCTGCCAAACCTCCAAGTATTGATGGAGAAAAGTTCGATTATTGTAAAGATATAATCGAATTTTTCTTCATAGGTTGTGATGCAGATCTATGGGATATGGTAATAGATAGTTATACACGTTCTATATATGAAAATGGTACAAAGCTTGAAAGAAGCAAAATGAATGAGCAATAAAATAAGGACCACAAGAATCATCATAGATCCATAACTATATTGTTGAATGTTATTTCCTATTCAGAGTATGAAAATATTACAAATAGAGACTCTACTAAGTCTATATTTGATTCTTTGAATAGTCTCCCGGTGCAAACTGGCGAGCAGAAAGCAAGCTCGTTGGGTGAGATTTGGCGAGGCAGGAGCAAGCAAAAAGAAATGGATTCCACAAGAAAAACTCGTGTTGGTCGCTCGACTAGGGCTTGAGTTTTTGAATTCGTCGGGCGAGATCATGGTCGCCGAGCGAGAATAGATATTTTTCCAATGACAGTTTGCTGCGTTTGAGCCAGGTGAAAGGTACTTAAATGTGATTTCTTCGGGCTAGCCCTTGCTCGCTGGGTGAGACAGGCAAAATCCAGCTTTGTATAAATAAAGTCTTTAGGTCATTTTTGTTCTCTCTCTCTCTCTCTCTCTTGAATCTCTTGGACTCTCAGTTGATATATAGTTATGGCTGAAGAGAAAACCATTTTTGGAGAGAGTGGGGCTTAGAAAGTAACAAGTGAAGGGTGTTTCTTGAAGATCCGGCGTTGGATTCGGTTATATCATTGGGAAATCACAGTGTGTGCTTGTTCATCTTCATCCTTCTTTTTGTATCTAGCTACTATGTGTAGCTAAATCCTTCTCTTGTTAGGATTGGATGTAAGTTTACTATTATAGTATGTATTTTTATTAATCATGGCGTTGTATATAATATATTCACAAATCTCAATCGATGTTATTCTTGTTTACATATTTATCTTATAATTTGAACTGTTACTAAGAAGTACTATTCGAATATAGATTTACGATAAACATTTTGTTAGATTCTAAACTCTATACATAGATTTAGGTTTAACATTCACCATGAATATCGATTCTTAATGCACCGTATTGTTTAATAGGATGAGAAATTGTCGATTAAACAATAAGGTAGAAATCTAATTGGAATTTTATACATGAACTCTTTTGTGAGCGATACATGATGATATTGACGAATGTTTATGATTGTATACAACTAATTAGTAAATTACGTATTTGATTGGTAGATGAAATTCAATCCTGACAAGTTCTCACCTCTCTAAAGCTTTATTTTTCAGTCATCCATTTTAGATAGCGTAACTTTAAAATTAAATCTTGCAACTTAAGCTTAAAATCTTAGTAACTGTTAAATGACATTGATGTCGCATTAATCCATGTGGAGACGATAAACAAATACTTACCCATGATAACACTCATACTGCAATCAATAAAATGGTCTCATTGTCGAGGATTGGTGTTTAGATATTGAAGCATAACAATAGTTTCTATCTTTTTAAGCTTTGTACATTTGTCTATATTGTGTATATATTTGTTCCTCATAATGTTTGCTTAAGTGTTGGTTAGTAGTAATTATGGGAGAAGTAACATCATCTAGCCAAGAACAAAGAGGAAGCAACAAGAGGGAGTGTCTACTTGAAAGGCATCGAGCTAACAACGTAAAAGAAGTGCTTGTTAGGAGGCAACCTAAATTAGTAAGTATTTAATAGCTTTGCATTAAGTAGTTTAATTTGCTTCAAGTAGATAATATAGTGGTTTAGTTTAATTTTAATAGTTTTAGAATTTTTTGTGTTTACTCTCAAATTTTGGTTTTAAATGGCTTGAAAAATCATTGAGTGGTTATTCTAAGTCTGAATGTTTTAACTTGCATTTGTATGATAATGATATGAGCTGAAAATTTGATACAATGTCAATGTGCATGTTTAATACTTTCTAGAACATAGCATAAATATGGTACTTGTAATTTTACAAATATCATTCCATTTATTCTTTTGCAATACATGTTCATATTTGAATCATTTTAGATCATAACCAAAGGTGAGGAAACTTCTATTGTTTACTAAATTTCACAGGAGACCAATAATTATTGTTTTAACTCGTTTGGCTTATGTTTAATCTTGCAATTGTGTTGAATTATGATAAGATAATATAACAGTTAATATGATTTTGAGAAAGAAAAAGAAGAGAAAGGATAACAGCAATGCAATTGTATTCAATGAAGGATTCACAATTACATGTATTTGGGAAAATAGAAAAGATGCAACAAACTGGTAGTGGAATACCAGCCCTAAGAAGCACGTATGCCTCTGCCCAAATCACCTAGAGGTGACCCCACAAAATCATAACAGAATTCTTCGCTACCCATCTCTGCCTCCACTCACTCCTTATATAACCTTTTTCTCATGCCACTCATACATTCTTAACCACGTCATCATTCCCCTTTCCTTTTGTCCTTTTCCTCTTATAAACCTTCCACGCCCTTGGCTTAGGCCCATAATCAAAGCCCACATTCTGCACCCTGTTTCTATCAACTCCCACCTCCTTAGAAACAGCCTTGTCCTCAAGGCAGAATTCAGGAAATTGCCCAATTAGAAGTTCATTATCTTCCCATGTCACATCATCAATGGACCGGTTCTTCCATTGGACCAAGCTCTGCTGCACTTCAGTATCGCCTTGCAAAACAGTTCTAGAACCCACAATCTTATCTGGATACGCATCAGCAGCCTCATTTATCTCCAATTCTCTAGGCAGTTCTCCTTGTACCTCATAGTTTCCTACTGCTCTTTTGATTAAAGATACATGGAACACATGATGGATTTTTGACTCGGCTGGAAGTTTCAACTTGTATGCGACTTCTCCAATTTTCTCTTCCACCTGAAAAGGGCCATAGAATCTAGCAGCCAATTTCTGATTAATTCTTTTCACTACCGATTGCTGCCTATGAGGCCTGAGTTTTAAGAAAACCCACTCTCCAACGTCAAAACATAAATCTCTTCTTCTTTTGTTGGCATACCTTGCCATCTGCTCCTGAGCTTTCAACAGATGCAACTTGAGTTGCTTCAAGGCTTCATCTCTCTCTCTTAACTCAAGTGCCACAGCAGCTACTTTAGTTTCATTAGTTAAGAACTTCAGTAGAGTAGGTGGCTGCCTCCCATACACCACCTCAAAAGGGGACTTCCCAATAGAGATATGATAAGTTGTGTTGTACCAAAATTCAGCCCACGGTATCCAATACGACCATGTCTTGGGATGGTCAGAAGCAAAACACCTCAAGTAACTCTCCAAACACCTATTGACTACTTCCGTCTGACCGTCGGTTTCAGGATGGTACGATGAACTCATCTTAAGTTTGGTTCCTTGCATTTTAAATAGTTCCATCCAAAAATGGCTAATAAAAATAGGGTCTCTGTCACTGATTAGGGAATTCGGAATTCCATGTAATCTCACCACCTCTTTGACGAATAACTCAGCTATGGGTTTTGCAGTGTAAGGGTGTTTTAGCAAAATAAAATGGTTGTATTTGGACAATCTGTCCACCACCACCAACACAGCTTCATATCCTTTAGACTTAGGCAAACCAGTGATGAAGTCTAAAGAAAGATCCTCCCAAACTGCATTAGGTACGGGCAGTGGTTGTAACAGTCCTCCAGGAGTAGTAGCACTGTACTTCTGTCTCTGACACACATCACATGACCTCACATAATCTCTTACACTTTTCTGCATCCCTACCCAATATAAAGTATCAGCCAGCCTCCTGTATGTTCTCAGAAAACCTGAATGTCCTCCAACTGGGGTATTGTGGAATTCTTCCAGCAACCAAGGTATTGACGGTGATGTTGGTGAAATCACCAACCTCCCATGATACAATAAAACTCCCTGTTTCTCATAAAACCCAGGTCTGCCATTTGGTTTCTCTCGTACTTCGGTTATCAAACTTTGAATATATGGATCATTGACTATCTCCTCCAACAATTTCTGCCTTTCGGCCCACATAGGATAAGAAATGATGGTGTTAAATTCTCCCTCATCATAGCATCTAGATAAGGCATCTGCTGCCCTATTTTCCGTCCCTGGTTTGTATCTAACTTCAAATTGATAGCCCAACAATTTGGCAAGCCAACATTGTTGATCAGGAGAGGAGATTCTCTGCTGTAGAAAATGCTTCAGGCTCTTGTGATCTGTATAAACTACAAACTCCCTGCCCAACAAGTAATGTCTCCAATGTTGAATGCATAAGACTAAGGCCATCAATTCCTTTTCATATACCGATTTTACCAAATTGCCCTCAGATAATGCCTTGCTGAAGAAAGCTACAGGTTGTCTCTGCTGCATTAAAACAGCCCCTATACCTCTGCCCGCAGCATCACACTCCACTTCAAAAGGTAACTCAAAATTAGGAAGCATCAAGACAGGAGGAGATGTCATAATTCTCTTCAGGTCATTGAAAGCCTTAGTGGCCTCCATTCCCCAATTAAAATTGTCCTTCTTAGTCAATTCCGTGAGGGGTTTTGCTATCTTGCCATAGTCCTTGACGAATTTTCGGTAGTATCCCGTGAGACCTAAAAATCCGCGCACTCCCTTCACATTTTTTGGTTCAGGCCAATCAAGGATACACCTCACCTTCTCCGGATCTACGGCAACTCCTTCTCCTGAAATTATATGTCCAAGGTAGTCAATCTGAGTACAGCCAAACTTGCACTTTGATTGATTTGCCACAAAGCAATGGGCTGCTAGGCTCGATAATACCAGCTTCAAATGTTGTTGGGGTTCTTTAATGTCCTTGCTATATATTAGGATGTCATCGAAGAAAACCAAAACAAATTTTCTCAAATATGGTCTAAAAAGATCATTCATGGTGGCTTGGAAGGTAGCCGGGGCATTCATCAGTCCAAAGGGCATGACTAAGTACTCATAGTGACCATTGTGAGTTCTAAAAGCTGTTTTCGGAACGTCACTCTCAAGTACCCTAATTTGGTGATACCCCGATTTTAAATCGATCTTGGAAAACATAGTAGCCCCATACAGCTCATCTAACAACTCGTCTACTATGGGAATGGGATACTTATCTGGTACTGTAGCTTTGTTGAGAGCCCTATAATCCACACACATCCTCCAGCTCTTGTCTTTCTTTTTGACCAATATCACGGGGCTAGAATAAGCGCTCATGCTTGGTCTGATGATTCCTGCCTCCAACAATTCACCCACTTGCTTCTCAATCTCTTCTTTCTGATGATGAGGATATTTATATGGCCTAACATTGATAGGACCATGCTCCGGATACAATTGAGTCCGATGCACCTGTGTCCTCTCAGGAGGTAGTCGAATCTGATCTGTAAACACCTCAGGAAACTCCTTCAATACATCATTCACTCCATGTGAGACTCCAGAATCCTCTGCTTCTATCGCCTGAAACTGTGACCACCACCAATCTGTTCCTGCCCTATTGTGAATGTCTTCTAGGAAAGTGTTCAGATACCACTGCCTTACATTCCTATTTCCCTGCCCTTGAAGCTTTACCAACTGATTTCCCTGGAAAAATTGCATCGTCAATGTTTTCCAATCCATTACCACTTTCCCTAAAGTACTCAGCCAAGAAACACCTAACACCATGTCCAACCCCCCTAACTCCAACACCAAAGCATCAATAATAATCTCTATCTCTCCCATCTTCATACTAACCCCTTTGCACACCCCTTTTGTTATGACCATGTGACCATCACCCAACTTAATATTTTTTGCAGTTACAGGAGTGACAGTAAGCCCTAAAGCAGTAGTTACTTTAGGTGAAATGAAATTATGACTTGCCCCACTATCAATCAACACCAACAAATCTACGTTCTCAATTTTACCTTCAACCTTCATAGTATGGTGCTCCCCCATACTCCCCAGAACTCCCATCAACTTACATTCAACTTTGATTTCCTCTTCACTTTCCTTTGCCACCTCTTCCATCGTCACGATTTCCCCTTCCTCGTTCATCTCTTCTCCCTCACCCAAGATCAGAACCCGCAAGGTTCGCTCAGGGCACTTGTGTTGGGTAGGATGATAGTTACCTCCACACTTGAAGCATAACCCCTTTGCCCTTCTTTCCGCCATCTCATCGTTGTGCAAGCTTCGTACACCCTTCCATCTCTCCGACGACCCAGAACGGTGGTCGTTCTCACTCTTGCGAGCTGTTGATGCGAATGACGAAGTGTGATTTGCATTAGATCCGCTGGAACCCGTTTTCTGCCCCGGGTTTGACCCACCCGCTGTTAAGGAGTGGTTTAGGTAATTGGGCCCTTTTTTATTTTTTAATGACCCAACCCAATCATTTCGGCCCAACGTTCATACCCCCCTTTCTTTCCACTACGACGCTCGTCATCGTCATCTTCCTCCTTCAATTCGTCTTCCACGTCTTTCGCAATCCTCATCATCTGCATACGATTTTGAGGATTCAAGGTTCGAACTCTCCTCCTAATCTGCGGTTTCAGACCACTCATGAAATATCCCAGGTATTGTTCTTCCGGGAGTCTTCCCACCTGCGACGACAACAACTCGAATGCTTCCACGAACTCTTCCACACTTCCCTTCTGTCTAAGAGTAGACAATTCTTCAAACGGATTCTCCAACCTTTTTCCTCCGTATCGTGCGATAAGCGCCCGTTTCAACTTCTCCCATGATAACTCATCTTCTGTTTCCTTCAAAAGGTTGAACCAATGGATGGTTGCCCCTTCCATGCTTAAACGCGCTAATTTCACACGCATATCATCAGATGTGTTTTGCACATCGAAATAGATCTCAGCACGTGTGATCCACGCCACCGGGTCGTCACCTTCAAACAGCGGAAGCTTCACCTTCTTCCCTGCAAGGCGAGACTCACTCTGTGATGAGTTACCCTCAGAGTTCTCCTCCTGAGTCACTACCTTTTTTCCCACCTGCTTACTCAGCTCCGTCAGAATCAGGCTCTGTTGTTGCATTTATTGAGCGTGGTTCTGCATTTGTAGCGCAAGCTCTTGCAGCGTCGTCGTTACATTCCCTACCCGTGCCTCCAAAGCGTCAATCCGATCGCCCATCTTAGGTTTCCTTGGCATCTACAACCTTCGTTGGCAGTGTGATTTGATCCGGTAGGTCGGACCAATTGATAAGATAATATAACAGTTAATATGATTTTGAGAAAGAAAAAGAAGAGAAAGGATAACAGCAATGCAATTGTATTCAATGAAGGATTCACAATTACATGTATTTGGGAAAATAGAAAAGATGCAACAAACTGGTAGTGGAATACCAGCCCTAAGAAGCACGTATGCCTCTGCCCAAATCACCTAGAGGTGACCCCACAAAATCATAACAGAATTCTTCGCTACCCATCTCTGCCTCCACTCACTCCTTATATAACCTTTTTCTCATGCCACTCATACATTCTTAACCACGTCATCATTCCCCTTTCCTTTTGTCTTTTTCCTCTTATAAACCTTCCACGCCCTTGGCTTAGGCCCATAATCAAAGCCCACATTCTGCACCCTGTTTCTATCAAATTATATGAAAGCATAAAAATAATCAAGGCATTTTGTTTGATTTTGAGCACAACCACTTGACCAAAAGTAACCTACCTTGTAAGTAAACAAGAATTCATTAACCCCTTTGAGCCTTAGTATCTGAATCTATATCAATTTTGAACTGTGGGTTTTTTTCTTTGGACGCAAAGAGTAGTTCATCATTGATTTTAGATTGGATTCTGAATTTTTTTCTTGAACCTTCAAACATAACTTGTGGTTGGAATTTTAACCATTTCCTTAGAAATTTTGGGAGTATTCACATTGCAAGACTTAGTTGTATTCAAGTTAGGGAGAAAAAGGTGGATTGCTACGAGGTTGAGAAAGAAAAAGAAAATTTTGAAGAAAAAAAGAGAAAACTTCCAAAGGTGAGGAAACTTCCATTATTTACTAAATTGCACAGGAGACCAACAATTATTGTTTTAACTCGTTTGACTTATGTTTAATCTTGCAATTGTGTTGAATTATATGAAAGCATGAAAATAATCAATGCATTTTGTTTGATTTTGAGCACAACCACTTGACAAAAGTAACCTACCTTATAAGTAAGCGAGAATACGTTAACCCCTTTGAGCCTTAGTATCTGAATCTATATCAATTTTGAACTGTGGAGTTTTTCCTTTGGATGCAAAGAGTAGTTCATCATTGATTTTAGATTGGACTCTGAATTTTTTTCTTGAACCTTCAAACATAACTTGTGGTTGGAATTTTAACCATTGCCTTAGAAAGTTTGGGAGTATTCACATTGCAAGACTTAGTTGTATTCAAGTTGGGGAGAAAAGGGTGGGTTGCTATAAGGTGGAGAAAGAAAAACAAAAATTTGAAAAAAAAGAGAAAGAAAAGAAAAGAGAAAAATAAAAGAAAAAGAAAAAAATAGCAAAAAGGTTTTGTGCTAATAAGTTGTGTGAAAAGGTGCAACGATTGAGCAATGAGAAAAAGGTAAATGAAGTTGTAAATGCTTGAGAATTTGGGAAGTGATCTCTCTCATATGATTAGGCAATATTTTTGTTTCAATTACCTTTAGATATGACCTTTCTTTGTTAACCAAACCACATTGCAACCCTTTAAAGTCCTTGCGATTTGTGTTTTATGATTTCAATATGTTTTTTTTATGAACTATAATTTGATCTAGATTTTAGCAAGATTGTTGGGTGCCAGTCAAGTCCCTCATGTTTGTTCTCCATCCATCAATGAAGTTGTGTGCTAGGTGTGATTCATATTTGAAATTGTGATGCATTCGAATTTTGACATGTGTTTTGTGCTTAGAAGTTATTTCATTATCATGGTGTCATTGTACTATAGTGGTAATTATCACGTTGCTTGTACTTTTGCAATTTGAACCATGCATTTATTTTATTTTCTAAAAACTTGTTGATCATGATATCTTGGTAGTTGCTCATGTTTCTTTAGGTTAGTAAAATTCTTGTTTAAGGACAAACAAGTTTAAAGTTTGGGAAAGTTTGATAAGTGCTAACTTGGGCTATAATTTATATATAAAAACTCTTCATTTTTTGAACTATTTTGTGGTTTCGTTGATGAATTCCCTATGTTTGCCACCAAATGTCAATTATATTGCAATTAGCTTTGGTATTCTTGATGTGTGCGATATTGTGCAGGAAATGCTGCAAGAAACCATAGAAAAAGACACAAGCCAAGAAGAAGGAACAAAGTTAAGAAGTGTGGGAAATTCTGGCATGGTTGTCCGATGCTAACTGGAGAGAAAGAAGCGAGCTCTCCAGTCGAGCTTTGGCAAGGCAGGAGCGAGCAAAAAGAAATGGATTCCAGGAGCAAAACTCGTACTGGTCGCCCGATGAGGGCTTGAGATTTTGAGTTCCCCGGGCGAGATCGTGGTCGTCGGACGAGAATAAATATTTGCCAATGACGGTTTACTGCATTTGAGTCAGGTGGAAGACACTTAAATGTGATTTCGCCGGGCGAGACATGCAAAATCCAGCTTTGTATAAATAGAGTCTTTAGGTCATTTTTGTTCTCTCTCTTAAATCTCTTGGAATCTCAGTTGATAGATAGTTATGGCTGAAGAGAAAACTATTTTTGGAGAGAGTGAGGGTTAGAAAATAACAAGTGGAGGGTGCTTCTTGAAGATCCAGAGTAGAACTCACTTCTATCGTTGGGAAATCGTGGTGGATGTTTTTTCCTCTTCATAATTCTTTATGTATCTAGATACTATGTGTAGCTAAATCTCTCTCTTGTTGGGATTGGATGTAAGTTTATTGTTATAGTATGTATTTTTATTAATCATGGTGTTGTATACAATCTATTCACGAATCTTTAATGATGTTATTCTTGTTTACATATTTATCTTATGATTTGAACTGTTACTGAGAAGTACTCTTCAAATATAGATATAGGACAAACATTATGTTAGATTCTAAACTCTATACATAGATTTAGGTTTAACATTCACCGTGAGTGTCGATTCTTAATGCTCCATATTGTTTAATAGGCTGAGAGATTGTCGATTAAACAATAAGGTAGAAATCTCATTGGAAGTTTATACATGAACTCTTTTGTAAGCGATACGTGATGATATTGGCGAATGTTTATGATTGTGTTCAACTGATTGGTAAATTACGTATTTGATCGGTAGATGAAATTTGATCCAGACAAGTTCTCACCTCTCTGGAGCTTTATTTTCCAGTCATCCGTTTTAGATAGTGTAGCTTTAAAATAAAATCTTGCAACTTAAGCTTAAAATCTTAGTAATTGTTGAATGACATTGATATCGCATTAACCCTTGTGGAAACGATAAACAAATATTTATCCATGATAGCACTCATACTACAATCAACATCTATTTCGGATGTTGTTTATATACTGAACATATGGCCTACCAAGAAGCTGAAGAATAAGGTTCTTGAAGAAGTGTGGACTAGCAAACGACCAACAATGAATCATTTGAAGGTATTTGGCTTTATGTGTTATAAGCATGTTACTGGCCCAAGAAAAAGGAAGCTTGATGGCAAGAGTGAACCTATGATTCTGGTAGGATATCATAAGACTAGAGCATACAAGTTGTTCAATCCAATTAATCAGAAGATTATGATTACTCAAGATATTGTGATTGATGAAAATTATGATTGGGATTGAAATTATAGTAATGCAATTGAGAAGCCATTAATGAGCTATGATTTCGAAGAAGCAAGTAATGATGTCGAAGTTGAAGATATTGTCGATATTCCAGTTGAAGTCGAAGTTGTTGCTGACATACCCGACACATTCAAAGTCGGAGATATTATGGCTAGCACAAGTCAGAGACCTTAAAGAACTAGAGTCGTCCAGCTAAACTTTAAGTCTACGAAGTGGTTGGTGATGATGAAGTCCCAACAGATGGATAACTAGTTCATTTTGCTCTACTTGCAAGTGTTGAACCAATCAACTATAGCGGGGATTTAAAGAATATGGAGTGAAAGTCTGCCATGGCCGAAAAGTTACAAGTAATCGAAAGTAACAACACATGAGAGTTGGTCGAATTTCTACCCCATACAAAAGCTATCAAAGTGAAATGGGTGTTCAAGTTGAAGCATAATGTTGATGGATCAATAACAAGACATAAGGCGAGATTGGTGGCTAGTGTATTTCTTCAGCGTGTCTTTTCATCTGTCGTAAGATTGGAAACTGTTCGACTAGTGGTAGCCTTGGTATGTAAGCAAGGCTGATCAATATTTCACTTAGATATGAAATCGGAATTTTTGAATGGACCTTTAGATGAAAAGTTTGTCACAAAACCTGATAGGTTTGCGATTAAGAAGGAAGCGGGAAAAGTATACAAGTTGCACAAAGCGCTATGTGGTCTCAAGCAGACACCTAGGGCATGTAATAAGAAGACCGACTCATACTTGGTCGAATTTAAATTCGTCAAATGCAAATCTGAGTATGGTGTATATGTTCAGGTTGTGGCACAAGATATAACAATCATCTTCTTATATGTCGATGACTTGTTAGTAACTGAAAATAGCTTGAAGAACTTGTCAAAGTTCAAAGAGATGATGAAGAAGGAATTTGAAATGTCGGATCTAGGAAGGTTGTCATACTTCCTAGGCATGGAATTTCAAATGTCGAAGCAAGGTATGATGCTACATCAAATAAAGTATGTTAATGAGATATTCAAGAGATTCAGGATGGATGATTCGACTCCTGCATATTCACCCATCGAACCAAATTTGAAGTTGGAGAAGCACGAAGAGGAAGACAAAGTCAATGCAACTTTGTTCAAACAAATTATCGAATCTCTGAGATATGTGTGCAACTGTCGACCCGATATATGTTTCTCAGTCAAATCAATGAGTAGATATATGAGTGAAACAATGGCTGCAAGAAGAATCTTAAGATACTTAAATGGATCAACAAACTATGGAATTTTATTTCAACGAGACTCTGAAAGCAAAGAAACTATGGTTACTTGTTATTCAGATGTTGATTGGTGTGGAGATAAGGAAGATCGAAGAAGCGCTACTGGATATTTCTTTCAACTATTTGATGCTCCAATCTTATGGTGCTCGAGAAAGCAACTTGTGGTGGCATTATCATCGTGTGAGGCTGAATATATAGCAGGATCATATGTTGTGTGTCAAGTAATTTGGATTAGATTTGTGCTGGAAGAGACCGAGATCGAAGTGAAGAAACTTCTGGTACTGTAGATAGACAACAAGTCGACCATAAATCTTGCGAAGAATCCAGTTTTACATGGAAGAAGTAAACACATAAAAACTATATTTCACTTCTTAAGGGAGAAGGTAAATCGAGGTAAACTTGAAGTAAGACATTGCTCAAGTGAAACACAATTGACCGACATTTTTACCAAAGGATTAAAGATCAATAAGTTCCTAACGTTAAGAAAGAAATTAAGAATAATTCAGATCGACAATGATTAGTATGTTTCAACAACTTAGATTATAGGGGAGTATATTGAGATATTGAATATAAACCAAGTTGAGTTGTGCAGCCCAAGCCCAAAGTTAAGTAGAGTTTATGGTTTGTTATTTAATTTGTTATTTTACTTAATAGTCAAGTCATTTAGATGTATATAAATAAACACTTTATAATTCAGTTTTAATTATCATTCAATTTAATAATACAATCTTTATTTCTTTATTCTATTTCTCTTCTCACTAAAAATATCTCAAACTCTAACGATTATGATTAAACTACCTTATCTTAAGAATGTCGTACTTAATAGTGTCAACTTGTACATTCTTAGATAGTATTACTAAAAATTTAAAGAGATCTAATTCACGACTCATTCTAATGACTGAAAAACCTCTTTTTAACTATTTTTGAAAATATTGTTAAGCAAAATTTAATATAATATTCAATATTACGAATAGTAAAATATTGATTATAAATATATGTTGTGGGGAGTACTAATAAAATTTCCAATTAAAAACTAGGCTACTGCTCGTACTTTCGCATGAGTATTTTCTTTAATGTAAATGTCTTTCTTAATATTTTAGATTTTTAAAGGAAGTATAATATAAAGTTTAATTAATAAATTGGAATTTAACAAAATAAATTATAGAAAGTTTTTGAATATTTCAATTCTTGTTGTCAATTTAAGAAAAAATCTAATAATAGAAGATTTCGGCTTATTTGATTTTGTTGTTTATCAAATTTTAAGATTTAATAATATGAATTAATTATTATACACTGTCATTGTAAAAAGATTTATACTATCGATTCATCACCATCACCTATTTATATTAATGTATAAATTTTTAAAATAAAAGTTAAACTTATTTTAATAAGCAACGTCTAAGATTAACGGACAGTGTAAATTCATTTTACAGAGTATTTCAATTAAATCCTTAATAATAATAAAATTTGTATGCTAATCTAATTTTATATAAAAAAATTAATTTATAATTTTTAAAAATTAAAAATTAAAATAAATTTTATAGATTTTTAATTTTAATTTTGAAAATTGAAAAGAAAAAAATACAATACACGTAAATCTGTAATATTGTTTAACTTTTAAATAATTTGAAATTTTTCTCAAACATAGTTTCTTTTATTTTTTTTCAAAACTGTTTTTTAAAATCAATTTATAAAATAATTTTTAAAAATTAAAAATAAAAACTTATTTAAACAAGCTCTAAATATATTTTTAAAAAATTGATTCATTGGCACTTCTTATCAAAGTGAGATTTCTCCACAAAAGTCTAAAAGTTTTTGAGTATACGCGAGGGATTTCAAATATTATTGTCTATTTAGAGCTCTCACATAGCTATCATTTTCTATTTCCATTCTAGCTACTTCCCTACTTCCTTGGTATATGGAACTCGTTAGTGAGGTTTGGCAAGTGGACATTTTTGTTGTTCCTTCTTTCAGAGTTCCATTATCAGTGTTGGGGTAATCAAAAGTAGAAGATTTCAGGGAAAGTTGTTTTTTTTCTTCTTTTTATTGTAAATAAGTGGCGCTTCTTTTATGCAAGATTCAATCAATCAACCGTTTATTATTATTATTATTATTATTATTATTATTATTATTATTATTATTATTATTATTATTATTATTATTATTATTATTATTATTATTATTATTATTATTATTATTATTATTATTATTATTATTATTATTATTATTATTATTATTATTATTATTATTATTATTATTATTATTATTATATATTATTATTATTATTATTATTATTATTATTATTATTATATTATTATTATTATTATTATTATTATTATTATTATTATTATTATTATATTATTATTATTATTATTATTATTATTATTATTATATTATTATTATTATATTATTATTATTATTATTATTATTATTATATTATTATTATTATTATTATTATTATTATTATTATTATTATTATTATTATTATTATTATTATTATTATTATTATTATTATTATTATTATTATTATTATTATTATTATTATTATTATTATTATTATTATATTATTATTATTATTATTATTATTATTATTATTATTATTATTATTATTATTATTATTATTATTATTATTATTATTATTATTATTATTATTATTATTATTATTATTATTATTATTATTATTATTATTATTATTATTATTATTATTATTATACTATTATTATTATTATTATTATTATCATTATTATCATCATCATTATTATTATTATTACTATTATTATCATCATCATTATTATTATTATTACTATTATTATTACTATTATTATTATTATTATTATCATCAATCATCATCATCATTATCAATAGATTTGTTACGGAATAAGAAATAAATGAAATTGCGGAAACTACGGCGAAGTGGAGCTTCCTAGGAGATTCGGTGATACAACACCTTGGATCGAAGATTGCGATCTTGATGCTTTTAGAATAAAAAATGTATATCTTGAATCAGCGTTGCTTATCTTCGGTACGATGGACCTAGGGGATATCTGCATGGTTAGCACTCAAACGCTCAAGTGAGTTCAAGATAATTGTAGTGAAAATGGAGATTAGAGACTGTGTACTTGAAAATCCTTTGTGAAGACCTTTTATACATTTGGCTTAGTGGAGCGGGAAACGTAAATGAGCTTTATCTTATTGGGCCTTTGGCTGACACGAAACAGTTTCCCCAAAGGCTCATCGAGCATTATGGATGTCGGGGGAGTCTCTTAGCAGTCGTGACCGACCCTCAATAATGGTTGTCCATGCATTAGCGGGCATGCATCGCTTTGGTTTTGTCAAATAGTAATGGGGAACATGAGCATTAAATGCAGTGTCATCATGGAAATGTTTCGTTGTTTTTCTCTTTACGTGTGACCTAAAAAGGTAGAGAGTGGCGTGGCGCTGCTTACTGTGCACTTGAGAGCGCTTGAGTCTGATTGTGTTCCCAAGAGGAAATCTGACTGTTGGTCTGTACCTGCTTCTTACTTTCAATGTGATTCACTCGATTGTCTTGGCCTATATAAGGATGGAGGGAATTTGGAGGAGTTTTTGCAACATATTAGATTGAATATCCATTATTTCCTTTTAGTCTTTTCCTATTCTCAGAGAGCATTTTTGCAGGAGTAACCATCCTCACACATTCAAAGCTTTCAAGCTCCAACCTACAACTTTCACATACTTGTCTTTGACCTCTCACTTTAAGGTACTCTCCTCCAACTCAAGATTTTTATTGTTTCTTTATAAAGATGAGCGATAACCATATTATCATAGAAAGTGATTCAGATAGTAGCATTTCTTCTTCGAAAATGGGAATAAAGTTTAATCATATTCCCTTTCTTCTGCTAGTGGGGATTTTAAACAGGAGATTGACTCTCTGGTTGATGATTTGGAAATGAAGGGAGTGTTTGAAGACTCTCTTTCAAATGGAGCTCCTTTCAAGAATCCTTCAAAAGGCTATATTTTTAAAGAAAATCGATAGGGGTGAGAGTTTTGTTGAGAAGCCACTGCCTTCGATTGTCTTGATTGAGGCTGAAATAAAAGCTTCTCGTTAAAGGAGGGAACGCGTTGATAGCTTCACCCGACTATATATCTGAATGAATGGGTGTGAGCCTAGCGATGTTGAAATCACACCATTTAGATTATGAGATGCACTCTAAGATTATGTCTTGGATCAATCTCGGTGATCAGTTTAAAGCTAATTAACTGGCCTGAAGGGGACTTAAGCTAATTAAGCATGATAATGCTAATAGATACCACTAGGTGGCCACCAAAGTGGTAGGGACTCCTCCCGCCCTGAACATTATCGAGGTTATAGCAAATGTTGTCGTTACGGTTGGCAATCCCTCATACTTTTTTATTCTCTCAATAGGCCTATCGAAGAGGATATGTAGCTCTTTTGAAGGTTACTCGGTTCCTCTGTATAAATTCCTCATCACAAGGTTGGGTATATGTTTGCCATTTTCTGATTTCGAGGTGGCCGCGATGAATCGTCTAAGGATTGCCCCCTCACAACTTCATCCGGGATCTTGGGCTTATATGAAGGTGTTCCAACTCTGCGTCGAGCAAAAATCTTGGCAACCTTCTCAGAAGCTCTTTTTCAATCTTTTTTATGCGGCCCGCACCTCTCAAGATGATGCCCGGGGATCAAGGATTGACCTTTTTTTGCCCTCATGTCCCTTTTTTCAAATTTTTCACCAGTGATTATGGTGCTGCCTTGAACGTTTCGTGTTGGTGAAACCAGTTACTCACGGGGCTCACTTTTCCTTTTGTTTGTATTCTGCTCAGGTGGGATGCACTCGTTCTTGTAAGATAAGTTTTCTGAAGTATTAATATAGATCTCATTTTCGCCGACCTATTTCTTTTTATCACTCTAGGATATGTCCTCTGTCTTATGAGGAAGTAAAAATGAAAGAGGATATTTGATCCTGACTATATATATATATATATATATATATATATATATATATATATATATATATATATATATATATATATATATATATATATATATATATATATATATATATATATATATATATATATATATATATATATATATATATATATATATATAATACTATCTTGTTTGCCATTTCAAAGCAATAATGAAAAAAGAATCAATAAACAAAAGCAAAAGACAAGGTTAATGGAATAAGAATCTTGTCAAAAGCAAAAGTTGGCAAAGCAAAAGATAAGAAGGAATCTTATCTTATCTTAAAGGAATAAGAATCTCTTGTCTTTAGGCATAAATGCATGCACTTAGTTTTCTTTTGTAAAAGTTTTTTGTTTTTAGTTTACCTACTATTGTAGGTAAAGGTTACCGGCTTAAATAGTAAGCCTTTGTTTCCCTATATAAGGGGATTTAAGTTTCTTTTGTAATAAAGTTTTTCAAATAAGTTGAAATAAAATTCTCTACTACTTCTCTATACTTTCTCTACCATTTTCATATTTCTTATTCATATTTCGATCCTGCTTCTGCTGTATACTAATTGTGGTATCATCACCTGGTTGCCAAATCTGTGGTAAGTTTTTCATTATATAATTTATAATGACAATTTGTGGCTAAATTTATGTTGTGATAGGTTGATTACGCTTAGATAAAACTAAGTAGGTAACTTTTTCTCATTACCTTTTATTAACAGATAACCAAACAATCTTTTAAAGGTGTTTTTAAAACAAAAAATGTTTTTAGTGTTTTCTCTTAAATGCATCTTTTTCCCGGGGAAGGGAGTTGTTGATGATTCTAAAAAAGAAATTTTTTGCTAAAAACATTTTGACATCTTTGATTTGGGAGAAATCCTTCTATCCCTTTGGGTTGATAGTTAAACAATTCGTTGTTTGCCTAGATGACTTTTAATAGGTTGTTGTTTCAGTTAATATTATGTTATGAGTCCAAGTTATCTATTTAGATTTAGCTTTGTGTATCAACCGATCACAACCTTCTTAGCCTGTTTCTTTGATGGATTCTGATGATGATGATAATCATCAAAACAATTTGATAAAAAATGAAGAACTTGTAGAATATCCAAAAAATCTGGATAAACTCAACAGATGGGTTATACCCTCCGTTCCTCCTAATCAAATTTATAGATTTGGTAAGATAGATGTTTTTGCTCGTTTTGCTGTTAAAACTTTAGAGCAAACAATTCAAATTTCTAAAGAAAAACAGACAATCAAACTGTTAACTAAAAAAGATTTGAAACCTTTTAAAAATTATAATTTTATCCATATTGGATTGGTTCAAATTGCTTTAAAACCATTAACACTACTAGGTTTAAATTCTAGCATAATGGCTTATGTTAGAGATGGTAGATGTAAGGATTTCAAACAATCTTTAGCCGCTATGGTAGAGACAAGTCTGTGTCATGGACCAGTTTACTTTGATGTCTCACCAAATTTAACTCTATCTTTATCTGATAAGAATTTATTAGATGCTATTCAGTTAACTGTTCATACTGATGGTTACAATTTCAAACCTGGAAGTGAAATCATAGCAATATGCTATAGAATCTACTATAAGGTTCTTACTACACTTAATCCTAAAGCAAAACAATTAGCGTTCCCTGGAACTACTACTTTGGTTCAAACCAATTTGTTAACCTCCAATGTTGCAACCAATAGATTGATAAAATGGGATGAAATAAACTTCCCAGAGACATGGTCTCTTCCCCAAGAAATAGATCCTGAACCTATCCTTAATAGGGATATAGATCAAATAATTCAAACTACTGAAGGAGATCTAGAAATAAACTTCACTCCTAAAAGAATAATTAGAATACCCAGATCTCTATCTGCTAGACACTCAGTTAGTGAATTTTTCACAGCTTCTAGCCAATTACCTAGACCTTCTACTTCTCAAACAAGAGAAGAAATAGAGGTCGTTGAGAATATAAGACTTAGCGAAAATAGAATTCCCCAGGGAATTTATCAAAAACCTAATACTCCAAGAGTAGAATCACCTACTCCGTCAGACATGGATTTCCAGTTATAATGTTAGATTACTCCCCTGGTAGCAAGATGAGACAACTCATCAATGATGAGTTTCAACATGAGAGATATACTCAATTCAGAGAATGGTTTTTTAAAAAAATTTCAAAACCCGAATTAGCTCAATTTAAAGATGAGTACTACACTCAAATGAACCTTGCGCAGGATTTCATTCCTTTTGTGAAATGGTTTGTTAACTATTTCATAAGTAAAAAACAAGAAGAAATCCTTGTTTTACAAAGACCTTGGGAAAATATTAGAGGAGAAAGAATGGAAGCTCCTTTTCCCCCTAAACAAACAATAAGTTTGAATCAAAATACTGAAGCTACCCCTTATCTTAACCTTCAGTTACAAAGAGTTGAACAAAATCAAGTTACTCTTAAGGAATTAAATTCCGTCATCAGGTCTCAAAATTATACCAATGCTTATCTTGTTTGCTTAGGAGAACAATTTATCTCTATGGAAAAAGATCTATTATCCATAAAAAATCTTTTAGAAAAACAAATAGCATGTCAAGATATCATTATTGACCTCATAAATAAACCTAAGGACCTGATGTCCACATCCACTATTTCGGATGTTCCTATAGTTCAACCTCCTGTTTCCATAGAAGGATTTAAAATGGAAACCGAAGGTCAAGAATTTGTTCGTATTTTAGAACAAAAGTTAAAAGGTCTTAAGATCACAGTTATGTCCCATGAAGATTATTCTGAGGATAATAACGAAAACCATATTGATAAATTATCTGATATGTTTGCTAATTTAGACATTAGTAACCTTGACATTAATAATACTAATAATATAAACCCTGTTTATGCTCCTAGGCCTATAGAAAAGTATTATTACAAGCGCCCCTCACCGCAAGATTTGCTCTTTGAGGAATCTGAACCATTCCAGAATTCTTACTCAGGAAAAGCCATTTATGAATGGAATGTTGACGGTCTTAACGACAAACAGATTATAGATACAATCCATAGGATGATCATGTATTCTACTGTTTGTAAGCAACATGGAAATTCAGATAGTTCTATAGCAACCTTTATAACCACATGATTTGTTGGCCAACTTAGAGGCTGGTGGGATCATTATCTCACCGAATCTCAGAAATTAGAAATTCTTAATCATAAGAAAATCATTAAGGTCGAGCCAGAAACCAGTAGAAGCACTACTTTGGCTATGACTACCACGGGAGAAGAAGATGCAGTGTATACTCTGTGTCTCTCCATCTTACAGCATTTTGTAGGAACCAATGTCCCTATTGGAGAAAAAATCCAGACACTTCTCCAAAACCTTAGGTGCCCTTCTCTTACCCATTTTAGATGGTATAAGGATACTTTTCTTTCAAGAGTTTATCAATTAAACAATCCCAATTCTTTGCATTGGAAAGCAAAATTTATTGATGGATTACCCCATTTCTTTTCTGAAAAGGTTAGACAATCTTTAAGACAGAAAAATGATGGGATAAATATAAATTATTCTGACCTTACTTATGGTCATATAATTAGCACTTGTGTTAATGAAGGATTAACTTTATGTAATGACATAAAGCTTAGAAATCAACTTAAAAAGCAAAAGCTTTCGGAGAAACACCAACTTGGCGAATTTTGCGAACAATTTGCTTTTGATCTTGGAAAATCTCCAGATAATAATAATAAGAAAAAAGGAAAAATTTTCCGCAATAAACCTTATAAGGATAAGTCAAAAAATTCTTATAAAAATTCTTATAAGAATAAGAAAAGGGGTCACTACAATAAAAGTAGACCTAAAGAAAAATCTTTTGACCCTAAAGGTAAAAGAAAAGCCAAAAAACTTGACATAACGTGTCATAAATGTGGCAAACATGGTCACTATGCCAACCAATGTTGGACTAAAAAAGCTCTTAATGAGATAGAAGATGAACAATTGCGTTCTCAATTAGAAAAGGTTCTACTTCTCAATTCTGATTCTGAAAATTATTCTTCAGAAGAGGATATTAATATGATTTATGAATCCTCTACTGAATACTCTTCTGAATATTCTGACAATAATGATTGTCAATGTAATCAATTAGATTACTGGAAATCAATTGTTGATATGAATGGGTTAAATGTTTTAACCTCAGAACAAGACGAAGCTATAAAAGCTATAGAATCTATTTCTAATAAAGAAATAAAAAGAAAAATGCTTGAGGTCTTAATACGAGAAAACTCTAAAAAAGATTTTCCTGTTATTACAGAAGCACCTTACCAATTAAGTGAGGTTTTGTCTAGATTTCGACAGTCTAACGTTCGTGAAACTCCTATTTCTATTATGGATTTAAATAGAGAAATAAACCTCTTAAAGAATGAGATATCTCAGATTAAAAGAGAAAACTATGGTTTATCTCAAAGACTCACTTTGTTAGAATCTAGTAATTCCAAGGTTGAAGAGATATCTTCAACTAGTAATCCTTCACCTAGTGATGAATTCCTTTCTCTCATTGATAGAGTGACCTCTCAAAAATGGTTTGTTAGAATAACTTTAGTTATTAATAGAAATTTCATATTAGAAAATGAAGTTGCCCTTATTGATAGTGGCGCTGATTTAAATTGCCTTCAAGAAGGAATTATTCCCACTAAATACTTTGATAAAACCACACAATCTCTTACCCAAGCTAGAGGAGATAAACTCACGGTCAATTATAAGTTGTCTAATGCTTATATTTGTAACAAAGATATTTGTTTACCTACTCATTTTATTCTTGTAAAAAATTTAACTCATAGAATCATATTAGGAACTCCTTTTCTGCATAAAATTATGCCTCTAATTAATGTTGATCAAAAGGGAATTACCTCCATTATCAATAACAAAAGAATTACTTTTGAATTTATTACTGATCCTCATACTAGGATGATTAATGAAGTTAAAGATATTCTTCTTAAAAAAGAAAAACAAATTTGTTTTCTTAAAGAAGAAGTAGATTTATTAAATATTACTTCTCAACTTAAGAAACCTGAAGTTCAAAATCAAATTAAATTAATTGATCAACAGTTTAGAGATGAAATCTGCAATGATTTACCTAATGCCTTTTGGGATAGAAAGAAACATGTTATTTCTTTACCTTATCTTGATGACTTTAATGAAAGTCAGATTCCCACCAAAGCTAGGCCTGCTCAAATGAATCATGAGTATTTGGATTTATGCAAAAAGGAGATAGAATCTCTTTTAGAGAAAAATTTAATAAGAAAATCCAAATCTCCTTGGAGCTGCACAGCTTTTTATGTTAATAATGCTGCCGAAAGGGAACGAGGGGTCCCTAGGCTTGTTATAAATTACAAACCTCTTAATAAAGTGTTAAAATGGATTAGATATCCTATTCCTAATAAAAAAGATCTTTTAGATAGATTAAACAATGCTTTAATCTTCTCTAAATTTGATATGAAATCTGGTTATTGGCAAATTCAGATTAATGAATCTGATAAGTATAAAACAACCTTTACTGTTCCTTTTGGACATTATGAATGGAATGTCCTTCCTTTTGGGCTTAAAAATGCCCCTTCTGAATTTCAAAATATTATGAATGATATTTTTAATCCTTATAGTGAATTTATAATTGTTTATATTGATGATGTCTTAGTTTTTTCTAAAACTATAGATCAACATATTAAACATTTAAAAATATTCAAAGGATTAGTTAAACATAATGGATTAGTTATATCTGCTCCTAAGATGAAACTTTTTCAAACAAAAGTTAGATTTTTAGGTCATGAAATTGACCAAGGAACTATAATTCCTATATAAAGAAGTATTGAATTTGCTTCTAAATTCCCCAATATTATTACAGATAAAAAACAATTACAAAGGTTTCTTGGTAGTCTCAATTATATAGCAGATTATTATGAAAATCTTGCAAAAGATACTGCCATATTACATGCTAGGCTTAAAAAGAATCCTGGCCCTTGGACTGATAAACATTCTCAGGCAGTCCAAAGAATTAAAAACAAAGTTAAATGTTTGCCTTGTTTATCCCTTGCTAATCCTAAATATTTCAAAATTGTTGAAACAGATGCTTCCGACTTAGGCTATGGAGGAATCCTTAAACAAATTATACCTGATACATCAAAAGAAGTTTTAGTTAGATTTACTTCTGGAAAATGGAATCCTGCCCAATCAAAATATTCTACTATCAAAAAAGAAATGCTCTCTATTATAAAATGCATTTCAAAATTTCAAGATGATCTTCTTAATAAGAAATTTTTATTAAAAATTGATTGTAGCTCAGCTAAATCAATTATTGAAAAAGATGTTAAAAATCTTGTTGCTAAGCAAATTTTTGCTAGCTGGCAATCTCAATTATCTATGTTTGAATTTGACATTCAACACATTAAAGGTGAAAATAATTCACTTGCTGATTATTTAACTCGTGAATTTTTGCAGGGAAAAAATGATGACCCCGTATAGGGGAAGAGGCCGCGGTTATGGCCGTGGTGGAAGGGGGAGTAACAATATGTTACCCTAGCCAGAATCAAACGTTCCTCTAATAGGGGATTGGACTACAGTTTATAAAGGTAGAAAAATGCAATAATTACCTGCATCTTCATCTAAAAAGGAAGATATTCCTTCCTCCTCATCTAATAAAAGTACATCTTACAAAGAAATTGCGGTTAATAACCCACCTCAAGAGCAATTGGATTATTTTGAAAATCCAGTAACTGAAAAAATCATGTATATTGATGAAGAGGATATAAAAATCAATCCAAATGATGGATGGTCTATCAAAACTAGATACCTCGAATCAAGAGGATATCCAGGCCTACATGGGAAATCTAGGCCTTACCTAGAAATTCTTCTAGCCATTACCGAATCGGTATCATTTACTCACCATTATCAGAATAATAATCCTGAAAGTTTTATAAACTTCAGTAAATGTCACATTAATAAAATCCTGTTACCAAGAGAATAGGGTCTTAACCCAAATGGTGAAAAAGCAATAAGAGTTGCAGAAGGAAAGTATATTTACTTCAATTACTGGGACTATGTCCAGGCTTTTACTCAAGCCTTTTATTATCAGAATCCCAAGAATAAGCATTCTTGGTTTTTCTCTATTAATCCAGAGATGATTAATAGACCTATACCAAATTGGTTTTATGAATGGTGGACTAAATTTGGTCCATCTTTGGAAATACTACCCAAAGAATTGCTTGATTTATACAATCCCTGGTGTGACAATAGCCCACTCATTGCAAATATTTTATCTGATCATTTAATCACCGGACAATGTCCATTTTGGTTCTTTACCAAATTTCAGATTCCATGGATATGGAGATGGTCAATCACCATATCTCAGGATAAATTCAACATACCCATTTTAGAAAGAAATTTCTTCTATAAATGGTGGAACAAAATGAGTTCCGAAGAAATCCAGAAAATAGGAAATTTAATTCGAACAGCTATAGCTGAAGACCAAAGTAATAAGGTCAAAGAGCAAAGCTCCCAACAAATGTCTATGGGAAATCTGAAGAACTTCTTCCAGAGAAAATATCCAAATGAATCTGAAGATGAAATCATGGTTAGAACTTTGGACCATATGAAGAATCAATTCTTCTCCACTTTTCCAGCAAAAGCATCAAGAGATGAGGATTCATCTATGAAGACCAGCTCTTCCATGGGATCAATTGATTCCCACAGCTTTGACTGTTTGGCAGGAGAAGCCCAAACAGAGGACCCAACTGTAGAAAATTTCTGGGATGCAATGATTCAATCCATGGCCCAGAAAGCAAAAGAGAAAGCAAAAAATAAAAATCAATAATCAAAGGCAAAAGATAAGAAATAATACTATCTTGTTTGCCATTTCAAAGCAATAATGAAAAAAGAATCAATAAACAAAAGCAAAAGACAAGGTTAATGGAATAAGAATCTTGTCAAAAGCAAAAGTTGGCAAAGCAAAAGATAAGAAGGAATCTTATCTTATCTTAAAGGAATAAGAATCTCTTGTCTTTAGGCATAAATGCATGCACTTAGTTTTCTTTTGTAAAAGTTTTTTGTTTTTAGTTTACCTACTATTGTAGGTAAAGGTTACCGGCTTAAATAGTAAGCCTTTGTTTCCCTATATAAGGGGATTTAAGTTTCTTTTGTAATCAAGTTTTTCAAATAAGTTGAAATAAAATTCTCTACTACTTCTCTATACTTTCTCTACCATTTTCATATTTCTTATTCATATTTCGATCCTGCTTCTGCTGTATACTAATTGTGGTATCAGAATCCCAAGAATAAGCATTCTTGGTTTTTCTCTATTAATCCAGAGATGATTAATAGACCTATACCAAATTGGTTTTATGAATGGTGGACTAAATTTGGTCCGTCTTTGGAAATACTACCCAAAGAATTGCTTGATTTATACAATCCCTGGTGTGACAATAGCCCACTCATTGCAAATATTTTATCTGATCATTTAATCACCGGACAATGTCCATTTTGGTTCTTTACCAAATTTCAGATTCCATGGATATGGAGATGGTCAATCACCATATCTCAGGATAAATTCAACATACCCATTTTAGAAAGAAATTTCTTCTATAAATGGTGGAACAAAATGAGTTCCGAAGAAATCCAAAAAATAGGAAATTTAATTCGAACAGCTATAGCTGAAGACCAAAGTAATAAGGTCAAAGAGCAAAGCTCCCAACAAATGTCTATAGGAAATCTGAAGAACTTCTTCCAGAGAAAATATCCAAATGAATCTGAAGATGAAATCATGGTTAGAACTTTGGACCATATGAAGAATCAATTCTTCTCCACTTTTCCAGCAAAAGCATCAAGAGATGAGGATTCATCTATGAAGACCAGCTCTTCCATGGGATCAATTGATTCCCACAACTTTGACTGTTTGGCAGGAGAAGCCCAAGCAGAGGACCCAACTGCAGAAAATTTCTGGGATGCAATGATTCAATCCATGGCCCAGAAAGCAAAAGAGAAAGCAAAAAATAAAAATCAATAATCAAAGGCAAAAGATAAGAAATAATACTATCTTGTTTGCCATTTCAAAGCAATAATGAAAAAAGAATCAATAAACAAAAGCAAAAGACAAGGTTAATGGAATAAGAATCTTGTCAAAAGCAAAAGTTGGCAAAGCAAAAGATAAGAAGGAATCTTATCTTATCTTAAAGGAATAAGAATCTCTTGTCTTTAGGCATAAATGCATGCACTTAGTTTTCTTTTGTAAAAGTTTTTGTTTTTAGTTTACCTACTATTGTAGGTAAAGGTTACCGGCTTAAATAGTAAGCCTTTGTTTCCCTATATAAGGGGATTTAAGTTTCTTTTGTAATAAAGTTTTTCAAATAAGTTGAAATAAAATTCTCTACTACTTCTCTATACTTTCTCTACCATTTTCATATTTCTTATTCATATTTCGATCCTGCTTCTGCTGTATACTAATTGTGGTATCATCACCTGGTTGCCAAATCTGTGGTAAGTTTTTCATTATATAATTTATAATGACAATTTGTGGCTAAATTTATGTTGTGATAGGTTGATTACGCTTAGATAAAACTAAGTAGGTAACTTTTTCTCATGACCTTTTATTAACAGATAACCAAACAATCTTTTAAAGGTGTTTTTAAAACAAAAAATGTTTTTAGTGTTTTCTCTTAAATGCATCTTTTTCCCGGGGAAGGGAGTTGTTGATGATTCTAAAAAAGAAATTTTTTGCTAAAAACATTTTGACATCTTTGATTTGGGAGAAATCCTTCTATCCCTTTGGGTTGATAGTTAAACAATTCGTTGTTTGCCTAGATGACTTTTAATAGGTTGTTGTTTCAGTTAATATTATGTTATGAGTCCAAGTTATCTATTTAGATTTAGCTTTGTGTATCAACCGATCACAACCTTCTTAGCCTGTTTCTTTGATGGATTCTGATGATGATGATAATCATCAAAACAATTTGATAAAAAATGAAGAACTTGTAGAATATCCAAAAAATCTGGATAAACTCAACAGATGGGTTATACCCTCCGTTCCTCCTAATCAAATTTATAGATTTGGTAAGATAGATGTTTTTGCTCGTTTTGCTGTTAAAACTTTAGAGCAAACAATTCAAATTTCTAAAGAAAAACAGACAATCAAACTGTTAACTAAAAAAGATTTGAAACCTTTTAAAAATTATAATTTTATCCATATTGGATTGGTTCAAATTGCTTTAAAACCATTAACACTACTAGGTTTAAATTCTAGCATAATGGCTTATGTTAGAGATGGTAGATGTAAGGATTTCAAACAATCTTTAGCCGCTATGGTAGAGACAAGTCTGTGTCATGGACCAGTTTACTTTGATGTCTCACCAAATTTAACTCTATCTTTATCTGATAAGAATTTATTAGATGCTATTCAGTTAACTATTCATACTGATGGTTATAATTTCAAACCTGGAAGTGAAATCATAGCAATATGCTATAGAATCTACTATAAGGTTCTTACTACACTTAATCCTAAAGCAAAACAATTAGCGTTCCCTGGAACTACTACTTTGGTTCAAACCAATTTGTTAACCTCCAATGTTGCAACCAATAGATTGATAAAATGGGATGAAATAAACTTCCCAGAGACATGGTCTCTTCCCCAAGAAATAGATCCTGAACCTATCCTTAATAGGGATATAGATCAAATAATTCAAACTACTGAAGGAGATCTAGAAATAAACTTCACTCCTAAAAGAATAATTAGAATACCCAGATCTCTATCTGCTAGACACTCAGTTAGTGAATTTTTCACAACTTCTAGCCAATTACCTAGACCTTCTACTTCTCAAATAAGAGAAGAAATAGAGGTCGTTGAGAATATAAGACTTAGCGAAAATAGAATTCCTCAGGGAATTTATCAAAAACCTAATACTCCAAGAGTAGAATCACCTACTCCGTCAGACATGGATTTCCAGTTATAATGTTAGATTACTCCCCTGGTAGCAAGATGAGACAACTCATCAATGATGAGTTTCAACATGAGAGATATACTCAATTCAGAGAATGGTTTTTTAAAAAATTTTCAAAACCCAAATTAGCTCAATTTAAAGATGAGTACTACACTCAAATGAACCTTGCGCAGGATTTCATTCCTTTTGTGAAATGGTTTGTTAACTATTTCATAAGTAAAAAACAAGAAGAAATCCTTGTTTTAAAAAGACCTTGGGAAAATATTAGAGGAGAAAGAATGGAAGCTCCTTTTCCCCCTGAAAAAACAATAAGTTTGAATCAAAATACTGAAGCTACCCCTTATCTTAACCTTCAGTTACAAAGAGTTGAACAAAATCAAGTTACTCTTAAGGAATTAAATTCCGTCATCAGGTCTCAAAATTATACCAATGCTTATCTTGTTTGCTTAGGAGAACAATTTATCTCTATGGAAAAAGATCTATTATCCATAAAAAATCTTTTAGAAAAACAAATAGCACGTCAAGATATCATTATTGACCTCATAAATAAACCTAAGGACCTGGTGTCCACATCCACTATTTCGGATGTTCCTATAGTTCAACCTCCTGTTTCCATAGAAGGATTTAAAATGGAAACCGAAGGTCAAGAATTTGTTCGTATTTTAGAACAAAAGTTAAAAGGTCTTAAGATCACAGTTATGTCCCATGAAGATTATTCTGAGGATAATAACGAAAACCATATTGATAAATTATCTGATATGTTTGCTAATTTAGACATTAGTAACCTTGACATTAATAATACTAATAATATAAACCCTGTTTATGCTCCTAGGCCTATAGAAAAGTATTATTACAAGCGCCCCTCACCGCAAGATTTGCTCTTTGAGGAATCTGAACCATTCCAGAATTCTTACTCAGGAAAAGCCATTTATGAATGGAATGTTGACGGTCTTAATGACAAACAGATTATAGATACAATCCATAGGATGATCATGTATTCTACTGTTTGTAAGCAACATGGAAATTCAGATAGTTCTATAGCAACCTTTATAACCACAGGATTTGTTGGCCAACTTAGAGGCTGGTGGGATCATTATCTCACCGAATCTCAGAAATTAGAAATTCTTAATCATAAGAAAATCATTAAGGTCGAGCCAGAAACCAGTAGAAGCACTACTTTGGCTACGACTACCACGGGAGAAGAAGATGCAGTGTATACTCTGTGTCTCTCCATCTTACAGCATTTTGTAGGAACCAATGTCCCTATTGGAGAAAAAATCCAGACACTTCTCAAAAACCTTAGGTGCCCTTCTCTTACCCATTTTAGATGGTATAAGGATACTTTTCTTTCAAGAGTTTATCAATTAAACAATCCCAATTCTTTGCATTGGAAAGCAAAATTTATTGATGGATTACCCCATTTCTTTTCTGAAAAGGTTAGACAATCTTTAAGACAGAAAAATGATGGGATAAATATAAATTATTCTGACCTTACTTATGGTCATATAATTAGCACTTGTGTTAATGAAGGATTAACTTTATGTAATGACATAAAGCTTAGAAATCAACTTAAAAAGCAAAAGCTTTCGGAGAAACACCAACTTGGCGAATTTTGCGAACAATTTGCTTTTGATCTTGGAAAATCTCCAGATAATAATAATAAGAAAAAAGGAAAAATTTTCCGCAATAAACCTTATAAGGATAAGTCAAAAAATTCTTATAAAAATTCTTATAAGAATAAGAAAAGGGGTCACTACAATAAAAGTAGACCTAAAGAAAAATCTTTTGACCCTAAAGGTAAAAGAAAAGCCAAAAAACTTGACATAACGTGTCATAAATGTGGCAAACATGGTCACTATGCCAACCAATGTTGGACTAAAAAAGCTCTTAATGAGATAGAAGATGAACAATTGCGTTCTCAATTAGAAAAGGTTCTACTTCTCAATTCTGATTCTGAAAATTATTCTTCAGAAGAGGATATTAATATGATTTATGAATCCTCTACTGAATACTCTTCTGAATATTC
Organism: Lathyrus oleraceus; assembly: GCF_024323335.1. Classification (NCBI taxonomy): domain Eukaryota; kingdom Viridiplantae; phylum Streptophyta; class Magnoliopsida; order Fabales; family Fabaceae; genus Lathyrus; species Lathyrus oleraceus. Next base: position 213,814,460 of record NC_066581.1, on the reverse strand, counting down.
TGACAATAATGATTGTCAACGTAATCAATTAGATTACTGGAAATCAATTGTTGATATGAATGGGTTAAATGTTTTAACCTCAGAACAAGACGAAGCTATAAAAGCTATAGAATCTATTTCTAATAAAGAAATAAAAAGAAAAATGCTTGAGGTCTTAATACGAGAAAACTCTAAAAAAGATTTTCCTGTTATTACAGAAGCACCTTACCAATTAAGTGAGGTTTTGTCTAGATTTCGACAGTCTAACGTTCGTGAAACTCCTGTTTCTATTATGGATTTAAATAGAGAAATAAACCTCTTAAAGAATGAGATATCTCAGATTAAAAGAGAAAACTATGGTTTATCTCAAAGACTCACTTTGTTAGAATCTAGTAATTCCAAGGTTGAAGAGATATCTTCAACTAGTAATCCTTCACCTAGTGATGAATTCCTTTCTCTCATTGATAGAGTGACCTCTCAAAAATGGTTTGTTAGAATAACTTTAGTTATTAATAGAAATTTCATATTAGAAAATGAAGTTGCCCTTATTGATAGTGGCGCTGATTCAAATTGCCTTCAAGAAGGAATTATTCCCACTAAATACTTTGATAAAACCACACAATCTCTTACCCAAGCTAGAGGAGATAAACTCACGGTCAATTATAAGTTGTCTAATGCTTATATTTGTAACAAAGATATTTGTTTACCTACTCATTTTATTCTTGTAAAAAATTTAACTCATAGAATCATATTAGGAACTCCTTTTCTGCATAAAATTATGCCTCTAATTAATGTTGATCAAAAGGGAATTACCTCCATTATCAATAACAAAAGAATTACTTTTGAATTTATTACTGATCCTCATACTAGGATGATTAATGAAGTTAAAGATATTCTTCTTAAAAAAGAAAAACAAATTTGTTTTCTTAAAGAAGAAGTAGATTTATTAAATATTACTTCTCAACTTAAGAAACCTGAAGTTCAAAATCAAATTAAATTAATTGATCAACAGTTTAGAGATGAAATCTGCAATGATTTACCTAATGCCTTTTGGGATAGAAAGAAACATGTTATTTCTTTACCTTATCTTGATGACTTTAATGAAAGTCAGATTCCCACCAAAGCTAGGCCTGCTCAAATGAATCATGAGTATTTGGATTTATGCAAAAAGGAGATAGAATCTCTTTTAGAGAAAAATTTAATAAGAAAATCCAAATCTCCTTGGAGCTGCACAGCTTTTTATGTTAATAATGCTGCCGAAAGGGAACGAGGGGTCCCTAGGCTTGTTATAAATTACAAACCTCTTAATAAAGTGTTAAAATGGATTAGATATCCTATTCCTAATAAAAAAGATCTTTTAGATAGATTAAACAATGCTTTAATCTTCTCTAAATTTGATATGAAATCTGGTTATTGACAAATTCAGATTAATGAATCTGATAAGTATAAAACAGCCTTTACTGTTCCTTTTGGACATTATGAATGGAATGTCCTTCCTTTTGGGCTTAAAAATGCCCCTTCTGAATTTCAAAATATTATGAATGATATTTTTAATCCTTATACTGAATTTATAATTGTTTATATTGATGATGTCTTAGTTTTTTCTAAAACTATAGATCAACATATTAAACATTTAAAAATATTCAAAGGATTAGTTAAACATAATGGATTAGTTATATCTGCTCCTAAGATGAAACTTTTTCAAACAAAAGTTAGATTTTTAGGTCATGAAATTGACCAAGGAACTATAATTCCTATACAAAGAAGTATTGAATTTGCTTCTAAATTCCCCAATATTATTACAGATAAAAAACAATTACAAAGGTTTCTTGGTAGTCTCAATTATATAGCAGATTATTATGAAAATCTTGCAAAAGATACTGCCATATTACATGCTAGGCTTAAAAAGAATCCTGGCCCTTGGACTGATAAACATTCTCAGGCAGTCCAAAGAATTAAAAACAAAGTTAAATGTTTGCCTTGTTTATCCCTTGCTAATCCTAAATATTTCAAAATTGTTGAAACAGATGCTTCCGACTTAGGCTATGGAGGAATCCTTAAACAAATTATACCTGATACATCAAAAGAAGTTTTAGTTAGATTTACTTCTGGAAAATGGAATCCTGCCCAATCAAAATATTCTACTATCAAAAAAGAAATGCTCTCTATTATAAAATGCATTTCAAAATTTCAAGATGATCTTCTTAATAAGAAATTTTTATTAAAAATTGATTGTAGCTCAGCTAAATCAATTATTGAAAAAGATGTTAAAAATCTTGTTGCTAAGCAAATTTTTGCTAGCTGGCAATCTCAATTATCTATGTTTGAATTTGACATTCAACACATTAAAGGTGAAAATAATTCACTTGCTGATTATTTAACTCGTGAATTTTTGCAGGGAAAAAATGATGACCCCGTATAGGGGAAGAGGCCGCGGTTATGGCCGTGGTGGAAGGGGGAGTAACAATATGTTACCCCAGCCAGAATCAAACGTTCCTCTAATAGGGGATTGGACTACAGTTTATAAAGGTAGAAAAATGCAACAATTACCTGCATCTTCATCTAAAAAGGAAGATATTCCTTCCTCCTCATCTAATAAAAGTACATCTTACAAAGAAATTGCGGTTAATAACCCACCTCAAGAGCAATTGGATTATTTTGAAAATCCAGTAACTGAAAAAATCATGTATATTGATGAAGAGGATATAAAAATCAATCCAAATGATGGATGGTCTATCAAAACTAGATACCTCGAATCAAGAGGATATCCAGGCCTACATGGGAAATCTAGGCCTTACCTAGAAATTCTTCTAGCCATTACCGAATCGGTAACATTTACTCACCATTATCAGAATAATAATCCTGAAAGTTTTATAAACTTCAGTAAATGTCACATTAATAAAATCCTGTTACCAAGAGAATGGGGTCTTAACCCAAATGGTGAAAAAGCAATAAGAGTTGCAGAAGGAAAGTATATTTACTTCAATTACTGGGACTATGTCCAGGCTTTTACTCAAGCCTTTTATTATCAGAATCCCAAGAATAAGCATTCTTGGTTTTTCTCTATTAATCCAGAGATGATTAATAGACCTATACCAAATTGGTTTTATGAATGGTGGACTAAATTTGGTCCATCTTTGGAAATACTACCCAAAAAATTGCTTGATTTATACAATCCCTGGTGTGACAATAGCCCACTCATTGCAAATATTTTATCTGATCATTTAATCACCGGACAATGTCCATTTTGGTTATTTACCAAATTTCAGATTCCATGGATATGGAGATGGTCAATCACCATATCTCAGGATAAATTCAACATACCCATTTTAGAAAGAAATTTCTTCTATAAATGGTGGAACAAAATGAGTTCCGAAGAAATCCAGAAAATAGGAAATTTAATTCGAATAGCTATAGCTGAAGACCAAAGTAATAAGGTCAAAGAGCAAAGCTCCCAACAAATGTCTATGGGAAATCTGAAGAACTTCTTCCAGAGAAAATATCCAAATGAATCTGAAGATGAAATCATGGTTAGAACTTTGGACCATATGAAGAATCAATTCTTCTCCACTTTTCCAGCAAAAGCATCAAGAGATGAGGATTCATCTATGAAGACCAGCTCTTCCATGGGATCAATTGATTCCCACAGCTTTGACTGTTTGGCAGGAGAAGCCCAAGCAGAGGACCCAACTGCAGAAGATTTCTGGGATGCAATGATTCAATCCATGGCCCAGAAAGCAAAAAATAAAAATCAATAATCAAAGGCAAAAGATAAGAAATAATACTATCTTGTTTGCCATTTCAAAGCAATAATGAAAAAAGAATCAATAAACAAAAGCAAAAGACAAGGTTAATGGAATAAGAATCTTGTCAAAAGCAAAAGTTGGCAAAGCAAAAGATAAGAAGGAATCTTATCTTATCTTAAAGGAATAAGAATCTCTTGTCTTTAGGCATAAATGCATGCACTTAGTTTTCTTTTGTAAAAGTTTTTTGTTTTTAGTTTACCTACTATTGTAGGTAAAGGTTACCGGCTTAAATAGTAAGCCTTTGTTTCCCTATATAAGGGGATTTAAGTTTCTTTTGTAATAAAGTTTTTCAAATAAGTTGAAATAAAATTCTCTACTACTTCTCTATACTTTCTCTACCATTTTCATATTTCTTATTCATATTTCGATCCTGCTTCTGCTGTATACTAATTGTGGTATCAACCGATCACAATTAGTATAATGAAAAAAAAATGTTTTGGTATCAACCGATCATATTTCTTAGTTTTTTTTTTATAGAGAAGTATTTATAAATTGTATAATGAAAAACTTACCACATATTTGGCAACCAGGTGATGATACCACAATTAGTATACAGCAGAAGCAGGATCGAAATATGAGTAAGAATGTAAAGAAATGGTAGAGAAATATGAGAGGAGTATTGAGAATTTTCTTTCACACTTATTTTAAAACTTGATTACAAAAGAAACTTAAATCCCCTTATATAGGGAAACAAAGGCTTACTATTTAAGCCGGTAACCTTTACCTACAATAGTAGGTAAACTAAAAACAAAAAACTTTTACAAAATAAAACTAAGTGCATACATTTATGCCTAAAGACAAGAGATTCTTATTCCTTTAAGATAAGAAGATAAGATTCTTTCTTATCTTTTGCTTTGCCAACTTTTGCTTTTGACAAGATTCTTATTCCATTAACCTTGTCTTTTGCTTTTGACAAGATTCTTATTCCATTAACCTTGTCTTTTGCTTTTGTTTATTGATTCTTTTTCATTATTGCTTTGAAATGGCAAACAAGATAGTATTCTTTCTTATCTTTTGCCTTTGATTATTGATTTTTATTTTTTGCTTTCTCTTTTGCTTTCTGGGCCATGGATTGAATCATTGCATCCCAGAAATCTTCTGCAGTTGGGTCCTCTGCTTGGGCTTCTCCTGCCAAACAGTCAAAGTTGTGGGAATCAATTGATCCCATGGAAGAGCTGGTCTTCATAGATGAATCCTCATCTCTTGATGCTTTTGCTGGAAAAGTGGAGAAGAATTGATTCTTCATATGGTCCAAAGTTCTAACCATGATTTCATCTTCAGATTCATTTGGATATTTTCTCTGGAAGAAGTTCTTCAGATTTCCCATAGACATTTGTTGGGAGCTTTGCTCCTTGACCTTATTACTTTGGTCTTCAGCTATAGCTGTTCGAATTAAACTTCCTATTTTCTGGACTTCTTCGGAACTCATTTTGTTCCACCATTTATAGAAGAAATTTCTTTCTAAAATGGGTATGTTGAATTTATCTTGAGATATGGTGATTGACCATCTCCATATCCATGGAATCTGAAATTTGGTAAAGAACTAAAATGGACATTGTCCGGTGATTAAATGATCAGATAAAATATTATCAATGAGTGGGATATTGTCACACCAGGGATTGTATAAATCAAGTAATTCTTTGGGTAATATTTCCAAAGACGGACCAAATTTAGTCCACCATTCATAAAACCAATTTGGTATAGGTCTATTAATCATCTCTGGATTAATAGAGAAAAACCAAGAATGCTTATTCTTGGGATTCTGATAGTAAAAAGCTTGAGTAAAAGCCTGGACATAGTCCCAGTAATTAAAGTAAATGTACTTTCCTTCTGCAACTCTTATTGCTTTTTCACCATTTGGGTTAAGACCCCATTCTCTTGGTAACAAGATTTTATTAATGTGACATTTACTGAAGTTTATAAAACTTTCAGGATTATTATTCTGATAATGGTGAGTAAATGTTACCGATTCGGTAATGGCTAGAAGAATTTCTAGGTAAGGCCTAGATTTCCCATGTAGGCCTGGATATCCTCTTGATTCGAGGTATCTAGTTTTGATAGACCATCCATCATTTGGATTGATTTTTATATCTTCTTCATCAATATACATAATTTTTTCAGTTACTGGATTTTCAAAATAATCCAATTGCTCTTGAGGTGGGTTATTAACCGCAATTTCTTTGTAAGATGTACTTTTATTAGAGGAGGAGGAAGGAATATCTTCCTTTTTAGATGAAGATGCAGGTAATTGTTGCATTTTTCTACCTTTATAAACTGTAGTCCAATCCCCTATTAGAGGAATGTTTGATTCGGGTTGGGGTAACATATTGTTACTCCCCCTTCCACCACGGCCATAACCGCGGCCTCTTCCCCTATACGGGGTCATCATTTTTACCCTGCAAAAATTCACGAGTTAAATAATCAGCAAGTGAATTACTTTCACCTTTAATGTGTTGAATGTCAAATTCAAACATAGACAATTGAGATTGCAAGCTAGCAAAGATTTGCTTAGCAACAAGATTTTTAACATCTTTTTCAATAATTGATTTAGCTGAGCTACAATCAATTTTTAATAAAAATTTCTTATTAAGAAGATCATCTTGAAATTTTGAAATGCATTTTAGAATAGAGAGCATTTCTTTTTTGATAGTAGAATATTTTGATTGGGCAGGATTCCATTTTCCAGAAGTAAATCTAACTAAAACTTCTTTTGATGTATCAGGTATAATTTGTTTAAGGATTCCTCCATAGCCTAAGTCGGAAGCATCTGTTTCAACAATTTTGAAATATTTAGGATTAGCAAGGGATAAACAAGGCAAACATTTAACTTTGTTTTTAATTCTTTGGACTGCCTGAGAATGTTTATCAGTCCAAGGGCCACGATTCTTTTTAAGCCTAGCATGTAATATGGCAGTATCTTTTGCAAGATTTTCATAATAATCTGCTATATAATTGAGACTACCAAGAAACCTTTGTAATTGTTTTTTATCTGTAATAACATTGGGGAATTTAGAAGCGAATTCAATACTTCTTTGTATAGGAATTATAGTTCCTTGGTCAATTTCATGACCTAAAAATCTAACTTTTGTTTGAAAAAGTTTCATCTTAGGAGCAGATATAACTAATCCATTATGTTTAACTAATCCTTTGAATATTTTTAAATGTTTAATATGTTGATCTATAGTTTTAGAAAAAACTAAGACATCATCAATATAAACAATTATAAATTCAGTATAAGGATTAAAAATATCATTCATAATATTTTGAAATTCAGAAGGGGCATTTTTAAGCCCAAAAGGAAGGACATTCCATTCATAATGTCCAAAAGGAACAGTAAAGGCTGTTTTATACTTATCAGATTCATTAATCTGAATTTGCCAATAACCAGATTTCATATCAAATTTAGAGAAGATTAAAGCATTGTTTAATCTATCTAAAAGATCTTTTTTATTAGGAATAGGATATCTAATCCATTTTAACACTTTATTAAGAGGTTTGTAATTTATAACAAGCCTAGGGACCCCTCGTTCTCTTTCGGCAGCATTATTAACATAAAAAGCTGTGCAGCTCCAAGGAGATTTGGATTTTCTTATTAAATTTTTCTCTAAAAGAGACTCTATCTCCTTTTTGCATAAATCCAAATACTCATGATTCATTTGAGCAGGCCTATCTTTGGTGGGAATCTGACTTTCATTAAAGTCATCAAGATAAGGTAAAGAAATAACATGTTTCTTTCTATCCCAAAAGGCATTAGGTAAATCATTGCAGATTTCATCTCTAAACTGTTGATCAATTAATTTAATTTGATTTTGAACTTCAGGTTTCTTAAGTTGAGAAGTAATATTTAATAAATCTACTTCTTCTTTAAGAAAACAAATTTGTTTTTCTTTTTTAAGAAGAATATCTTTAACTTCATTAATCATCCTAGTATGAGGATCAGTAATAAATTCAAAAGTAATTCTTTTGTTATTTATAATGGAGGTAATTCCCTTTTGATCAACATTAATTAGAGGCATAATTTTATGCAGAAAAGGAGTTCCTAATATGATTCTATGAGTTAAATTTTTTACTAGAATAAAATGAGTAGGTAAACAAATATCTTTGTTACAAATATAAGCATTAGACAACTTATAATTGACCGTGAGTTTATCTCCTTCAGCTTGGGTAAGAGATTGTGTGGTTTTATCAAAGTATTTAGTGGGAATAATTCCTTCTTGAAGGCAATTTAAATCAGCGCCACTATCAATAAGGGCAACTTCATTTTCTAATATGAAATTTCTATTAATAACTAAAGTTATTCTAACAAACCATTTTTGAGAGGTCACTCTATCAATGAGAGAAAGGAATTCATCACTAGGTGAAGGATTACTAGTTGAAGATATCTCTTCAACCTTGGAATTACTAGATTCTAACAAAGTGAGTCTTTGAGATAAACCATAGTTTTCTCTTTTAATCTGAGATATCTCATTCTTTAAGAGGTTTATTTCTCTATTTAAATCCATAATAGAAACAGGAGTTTCACGAACGTTAGACTGTCGAAATCTAGACAAAACCTCACTTAATTGGTAAGGTGCTTCTGTAATAACAGGAAAATCTTTTTTAGAGTTTTCTCGTATTAAGACCTCAAGCATTTTTCTTTTTATTTCTTTATTAGAAATAGATTCTATAGCTTTTATAGCTTCGTCTTGTTCTGAGGTTAAAACATTTAACCCATTCATATCAACAATTGATTTCCAATAATCTAATTGATTACATTGACAATCATTATTGTCAGAATATTCAGAAGAGTATTCAGTAGAGGATTCATAAATCATATTAATATCCTCTTCTGAAGAATAATTTTCAGAATCAGAATTGAGAAGTAGAACTTTTTCTAATTGAGAACGCAATTGTTCATCTTCTATCTCATTAAGAGCTTTTTTAGTCCAACATTGGTTGGCATAGTGACCATGTTTGCCACATTTATGACACGTTATATCAAGTTTTTTGGCTTTTCTTTTACCTTTAGGGTCAAAAGATTTTTCTTTAGGTCTACTTTTATTGTAGTGACCCCTTTTCTTATTCTTATAAGAATTTTTTGACTTATCCTTATAAGGTTTATTGCGGAAAATTTTTCCTTTTTTCTTATTATTATTATCTGGAGATTTTCCAAGATCAAAAGCAAATTGTTCGCAAAATTCGCCAAGTTGGTGTTTCTCCGAAAGCTTTTGCTTTTTAAGTTGATTTCTAAGCTTTATGTCATTACATAAAGTTAATCCTTCATTAACACAAGTGCTAATTATATGACCATAAGTAAGGTCAGAATAATTTATATTTATCCCATCATTTTTTTGTCTTAAAGATTGTCTAACCTTTTCAGAAAAGAAATGGGGTAATCCGTCAATAAATTTTGCTTTCCAATGCAAAGAATTGGGATTGTTTAATTGATAAAATCTTGAAAGGAAAGTATCCTTATACCATCTAAAGTGGGTAAGAGAAGGGCACCTAAGGTTTTGGAGAAGTGTCTGGATTTTTTCTCCAATAGGGACATTGGTTCCTACAAAATGCTGTAAGATGGAGAGACACAGAGTATACACTGCATCTTCTTCTCCCGTGGTAGTCGTAGCCAAAGTAGTACTTCTACTGGTTTCTGGCTCGACCTTAATGATTTTCTTATGATTAAGAATTTCTAATTTCTAAGATTCGGTGAGATAATGATCCCACCAGCCTCTAAGTTGGCCAACAAATCCTGTGGTTATAAAGGTTGCTATAGAACTATCTGAATTTCCATGTTGCTTACAAACAGTAGAATACATGATCATCCTATGGATTGTATCTATAATCTGTTTGTCATTAAGACCGTCAACATTCCATTCATAAATGGCTTTTCCTGAATAAGAATTCTGGAATGGTTCAGATTCCTCAAAGAGCAAATCTTGCGGTGAGGGGCGCTTGTAATAATACTTTTCTATAGGCCTAGGAGCATAAACAGGGTTTATATTATTAGTATTATTAATGTCAAGGTTACTAATGTCTAAATTAGCAAACATATCAGATAATTTATCAATATGATTTTCGTTATTATCCTCAGAATAATCTTCATGGGACATAACTGTGATCTTAAGACCTTTTAACTTTTGTTCTAAAATACGAACAAATTCTTGACCTTCGGTTTCCATTTTAAATCCCTCTATGGAAACAGGAGGTTGAACTATAGGAACATCCGAAATAGTGGATGTGGACATCTGGTCCTTAGGTTTATTTATGAGGTCAATAATGATATCTTGACGTGCTATTTGTTTTTCTAAAAGATTTTTTATGGATAATAGATCTTTTTCCATAGAGATAAATTGTTCTCCTAAGCAAACGAGATAAGCATTGGTATAATTTTGAGACCTGATGACGGAATTTAATTCCTTAAGAGTAACTTGATTTTGCTCAACTCTTTGTAACTGAAGGTTAAGGTAAGGGGTAGCTTCAGTATTTTGACTCAAACTTATTGTTTGTTCAGGGGGAAAAGGAGCTTCCATTTTTTCTCCTCTAATATTTTCCCAAGGTCTTTGTAAAACAAGGATTTCTTCTTGTTTTTTACTTATGAAATAGTTAACAAACCATTTCACAAAAGGAATGAAATCTTGAGCAAGGTTCATTTGAGTGTAGTACTCATATTTAAATTGAGTTAATTTGGGTTTTGAATTTTTTTAAAAAAACCATTCTCTGAATTGAGTATATCTCTCATGTTGAAACTCATCATTGATGAGTTGTCTCATCTTGCTACCAGGGGAGTAATCTAACATTATAACTGGAAATCCATGTCTGACGGAGTAGGTGATTCTACTCTTGGAGTATTAGGTTTTTGATAAATTCCTTGGGGAATTCTATATTCGCTAAGTCTTATATTCTCAACGACCTCTATTTCTTCTCTTGTTTGAGAAGTAGAAGGTCTAGGTAATTGGCTAGAAGTTGTGAAAAATTCACTAACTGAGTGTCTAGAAGATAGAGATCTGGGTATCCTAATTATTCTTTTAGGAGTGAAGTTTATTTCTAGATCTCCTTCAGTAGTTTGAATTATTTGATCTATATCCCTATTAAGGATAGGTTCAGGATCTATTTCTTGGGGAAGAGACCATGTCTCTGGGAAGTTTATTTCATCCCATTTTATCAATCTATTGGTTGCAACATTGGAAGTTAACAAATTGGTTTGAACCAAAGTAGTAGTTCCAGGGAACGCTAATTGTTTTGCTTTGGGATTAAGCGTAGTAAGAACCTTATAGTAGATCCTATAGCATATTGCTATGATTTCACTTCCAGGTTTGAAATTGTAACCATTAGTATGAACAGTTAACTGAATAGCATCTAATAAATTCTTATCAGATAAAGATAGAGTTAAATTTGGTGAGACATCAAAGTAAACTGATCCATGACACAGACTTGTCTCTACCATAGCGGCTAAAGATTGTTTGAAATCCTTACATCTACCATCTCTAACATAAGCCATTATGCTAGAATTTAAACCTAATAATGTTAACGGTTTTAAAGCAATTTGAACCAATCCAATATGGATAAAATTATAATTTTTAAAAGGTTTCAAATCTTTTTTAGTTAACAGTTTGATTGTCTGTTTTTCTTTAGAAATTTGAATTGTTTGCTCTAAAGTTTTAACAGCAAAACGAGCAAAAACATCTATCTTACCAAATCTATAAATTTGATTAGGAGGAACGGAGGGTATAACCCATCTGTTGAGTTTATCCAGATTTTTTGGATATTCTACAAGTTCTTCATTTTTTATCAAATTGTTTTGATGATTATCATCATCATCAGAATCCATCAAAGAAACAGGCTAAGAAGGTTGTGATCGGTTGATACACAAAGCTAAATCTAAATAGATAACTTGGACTCATAACATAATATTAACTGAAACAACAACCTATTAAAAGTCATCTAGGCAAACAACGAATTGTTTAACTATCAACCCAAAGGGATAGAAGGATTTCTCCCAAATCAAAGATGTCAAAATGTTTTTAGCAAAAATATTCTTTTTTAGAATCATCAACAACTCCCTTCCCCGGGAAAAAGATGCATTTAAGAGAAAACACTAAAAACATTTTTTGTTTTAAAAACACCTTTAAAAGATTGTTTGGTTATCTGTTAATAAAAGGTAATGAGAAAAAGTTACCTACTTAGTTTTATCTAAGCGTAATCAACCTATCACAACATAAATTTAGCCACAATTAGATTTAGCTTTATCTATTTAGATTTAGCTTTGTGTATCAACCGATCACAACCTTCTTAGCCTGTTTCTTTGATGGATTCTGATGATGATGATAATCATCAAAACAATTTGATAAAAAATGAAGAACTTGTAGAATATCCAAAAAATCTGGATAAACTCAACAGATGGGTTATACCCTCCGTTCCTCCTAATCAAATTTATAGATTTGGTAAGATAGATGTTTTTGCTCGTTTTGCTGTTAAAACTTTAGAGCAAACAATTCAAATTTCTAAAGAAAAACAGACAATCAAACTGTTAACTAAAAAAGATTTGAAACCGTTTAAAAATTATAACTTTATCCATATTGGATTGGTTCAAATTGCTTTAAAACCATTAACACTACTAGGTTTAAGTTCTAGCATAATGGCTTATGTTAGAGATGGTAGATGTAAGGATTTCAAACAATCTTTAGCCGCTATGGTAGAGACAAGTCTGTGTCATGGACCAGTTTACTTTGATGTCTCACCAAATTTAACTCTATCTTTATCTGATAAGAATTTATTAGATGCTATTCAGTTAACTGTTCATACTGATGGTTACAATTTCAAACCTGGAAGTGAAATCATAGCAATATGCTATAGAATCTACTATAAGGTTCTTACTACACTTAATCCTAAAGCAAAACAATTAGCATTCCCTGGAACTACTACTTTGGTTCAAACCAATTTGTTAACCTCCAATGTTGCAACCAATAGATTGATAAAATGGGATGAAATAAACTTCCCAGAGACATGGTCTCTTCCCCAAGAAATAGATCCTGAACCTATCCTTAATAGGGATATAGATCAAATAATTCAAACTACTGAAGGAGATCTAGAAATAAACTTCACTCCTAAAAGAATAATTAGAATACCCAGATCTCTATCTGCTAGACACTCAGTTAGTGAATTTTTCACAGCTTCTAGCCAATTACCTAGACCTTCTACTTCTCAAACAAGAGAAGAAATAGAGGTCGTTGAGAATATAAGACTTAGCGAAAATAGAATTCCCCAGGGAATTTATCAAAAACCTAATACTCCAAGAGTAGAATCACCTACTCCGTCAGACATGGATTTCCAGTTATAATGTTAGATTACTCCCCTGGTAGCAAGATGAGACAACTCATCAATGATGAGTTTCAACATGAGAGATATACTCAATTCAGAGAATGGTTTTTGAAAATTTTTTCAAAACCCGAATTAGCTCAATTTAAAGATGAGTACTACACTCAAATGAACCTTGCGCAGGATTTCATTCCTTTTGTGAAATGGTTTGTTAACTATTTCATAAGTAAAAAACAAGAAGAAATCCTTGTTTTACAAAGACCTTGGGAAAATATTAGAGGATAAAGAATGGAAGCTCCTTTTCCCCCTGAACAAACAATAAGTTTGAATCAAAATACTGAAGCTACCCCTTATCTTAACCTTCAGTTACAAAGAGTTGAACAAAATCAAGTTACTCTTAAGGAATTAAATTCCGTCATCAGGTCTCAAAATTATACCAATGCTTATCTTGTTTGCTTAGGAGAACAATTTGTCTCTATGGAAAAGGATCTATTATCCATAAAAAATCTTTTAGAAAAACAAATAGCACGTCAAGATATCATTATTGACCTCATAAATAAACCTAAGGACCAGATGTCCACATCCACTATTTCGGATGTTCCTATAGTTCAACCTCCTGTTTCCATAGAGGGATTTAAAATGGAAACCGAAGGTCAAGAATTTGTTCGTATTTTAGAACAAAAGTTAAAAGGTCTTAAGATCACAGTTATGTCCCATGAAGATTATTCTGAGGATAATAACGAAAATCATATTGATAAATTATCTGATATGTTTGCTAATTTAGACATTAGTAACCTTGACATTAATAATACTAATAATATAAACCCTGTTTATGCTCCTAGGCCTATAGAAAAGTATTATTACAAGCGCCCCTCACCGCAAGATTTGCTCTTTGAGGAATCTGAACCATTCCAGAATTCTTATTCAGGAAAAGCCATTTATGAATGGAATGTTGACGGTCTTAATGACAAACAGATTATAGATACAATCCATAGGATGATCATGTATTCTACTGTTTGTAAGCAACATGGAAATTCAGATAGTTCTATAGCAACCTTTATAACCACATGATTTGTTGGCCAACTTAGAGGCTGGTGGGATCATTATCTCACCGAATCTCAGAAATTAGAAATTCTTAATCATAAGAAAATCATTAAGGTCGAGCCAGAAACCAGTAGAAGCACTACTTTGGCTATGACTACCACGGGAGAAGAAGATGCAGTGTATACTCTGTGTCTCTCCATCTTACAGCATTTTGTAGGAACCAATGTCCCTATTGGAGAAAAAATCCAGACACTTCTCCAAAACCTTAGGTGCCCTTCTCTTACCCATTTTAGATGGTATAAGGATACTTTTCTTTCAAGAGTTTATCAATTAAACAATCCCAATTCTTTGCATTGGAAAGTGTCATACCCCAAAATTTGCCCATCAATAGTTCAAGACATTTTTCAGGGGCATTCCGACTCATTTTATGGCACTGATCTTAAAGGGACAAAGGCCCAGCTCACGAATGGCCCAATCCAGAAAATGGCCCAAACTGGCCTGTTCGCTACACGCTCGCCTAGCGAACGTTACGTTCGCTACACGCTCGCCTAGCGAACGTTCGCTACACGCTCGCCTAGCGAAGCAAACGTTCGCTACCAGCTCGCCTAGCGAAGCTAACAGACAACAAAAAATTTCGGGCTTCGTTCTGAGCCCATTAGGTCATGAAAAAGGGCATTATAAATACCAGCACTTCAGTAATGAAAAGGGAACGAAAAAGGAGAGAGGAGAACTCTAGCAAGCAAACCCTAGCACTCACAGACGGAAAACCCTAAAGGAAGCCCTGAAGGAAAAGCCGGCGGCGGCAAGGTCACTTCCGCTCAATTCGATCCGATCAGCCAATTCAAGGTTACAATTCGATTACAAACAGGTTGGCATTGCTATTACTACCCTATGTTCTTAATTTGCACATGGTATCGTGATTGAATTTATGAAACTATCTTAAGTTTTACATATGAATTTAAGTATGCATGAACCGTTGAATGTCTAACCACATAATCTCTGTAATGAATGCTATAAAGTGTGAAGCTTGCTGCCATTATATCGTTATTAAAACCGGAATCCGCAGCCGCTCGCTAGCACATCGCTAAGCGAGCATGCAGCGAGTATTCGCTAAGCCTTCGCTAGGCGAGGCAGGCGCGAACCTGACAGTAGCCAACTTTTCTGTTCTGACTTTTCGTTCATGTTTTATCATAGCCAGGCATTGTTTATTTGATCCTATTACTGTTGTGATTTCTTTTGCGGTGTAATCCTCGATTGCACCCTGATTTGGTATGCTAACCCGTTTGTTGAATTTTGCAAAGGTTCATATGTCCCAGAAAAAAAGACCGCCGTTAGGTCTTCCACTTTATTTGTGGGATGCCCTTGTGGAGGCTCACCCTAAATTGCTTAATTAATTTTAATGTGTTAATTTTAATAATTAATTTTAATGTGTTAATTTTAATAATTAATTTTAATGTATTAATTTTAATGTATTATTTTTAATGTATTGATTTTAATGTGGAGATTCATCCTAATTACCTAATTAACTTTAAAATATGACCTTTAAATATGTGATCTTGGACCTCTCTTTTGCCTTACGATATTACGGTATTACGGTCATGTCCCGCGAATGTGGGGATACCCTTAGCAAAGACCCTTCGATTAAATCATCATGTCCTTTTAAAATAAATCATAGTCCCTCGGATGTTGCCTTCGAATATATGATTTTGTCCCTCGATGACCCTTCGGTGTAGCCTACGGTTAAATGATGATCGTCCCTTCGAATGCTAAGGTATCCTTACAACTGTTGCCTTCAATGACCTATCGATGACCCTACGATGACCCTTAAACATCCAAAGGGTAAAATTACTTACTTCTCAATAGTAAGGACAGTTTTACCCTCATAAGGATAGGAAACGTTCATAACGACCTTAGGAAGGTATAACTCTCAATTACTGGATCATAACCTAAAACATTTTCCACCCCTCACACTTTGCAAATCCTAGAAAATCACCACTTGGTATACATTCATACTAGAATCATTACCAAGTTACATTTTTTCTAAACTGTTTTCAAAATCAAACGAGATAAATACTTTGTATACATTCATACAAGAATCATTACAAAGTTAAACTCTCTTTTCGAAACATTTTTAAACAATTCACCAACACTTTTCAGACAAAAATATAAGTGATCCAGCAATTAAGAGCCCATGGATAACCATGGATACAAAGGATGCTAACACCTTCCCTTTGTATAATGTACCTCCCGAACCCAAAATCTATTGAGGTCTTTCCTGTTCTTTTCCACCTTTCCTTATTGGATAAAAGAAAAGTCGGTGGCGACTCTTGCTATCCGCGACATTGCGATAAAAAGCAAAACACCCCAAGTCAGTTCACCGTATGACAGAACTGGCGACTCTGCTGGGGACACTTTAAAAAGAGAGGTTACCTTAAAAAACAAGATCACTTATTTAAAATTGTCTGATTTACTTTTAAGGGATTGCTTGGGTATTCTTGAGTGAAAGATCCTACACCCGGATCTAGTGTACCTTAGGTAAGTAGCAATAGATCATCGCGACTATCCGGCGTATACTGGAATGGTTAAAATGATGGCTACGGTTAATGTGACACTTTGGATGTCCTGATGTTCCTCATGTTTACTTGAGGAAAAATTTGGCATTCGCGTGGTGTCATCAAAGCATTAACCAGACCTTTAGAACCCTAATTGACTCATCCTAGCCATTAGAAAGTAGTGAGATAACTGACTTCGGTTCCGACTGGGGTTGGTTGAGACTCGATACTACACTCTTTGAGATTGGACTTTAGGGAAGCTTCGGTCAACCACTTGGCGTTGCACTGAAGTGGACTTAAAGAAAGGTCGATGATCTGAGATCCTTCTAGAACCCGGTTACTATTCTAGGACAGGTTGAACCAACCAAACTTCAGTGGGGAGGGTACTTACCTACGGAACTCATGCAAGCCTTTAAACCTAGGAATGATTGTTGTGTGACTTGCTTGTTACTTATTCAACATCATAACATCATCATAACATCATGGCATTGAACTAACCATTTCGAGGACTTAGGGATTTAACTTTGCTCTATTTTGTAAAAAAAAAAAGAAAATCTAAAAAAAAATTAAAAAAAAAAAAGCAATGTTTCCTTTTTTGGTAGTTTATGCAAAGTTAAATTCCAAAAGTCCTTGAATTTCATACATTGCATAGCATAACATTGCATAACAGGTACTCTAAAGGGATCAATGTTCTCACGGTTTTCCTCCAAACAGAAAAATGGACCTCGAACAAACTGTCAAAGATCTCCATGCTCAGAATGCTCAACTCCAGGAAATGATCTTGAACTTATCCAGGGGGCAGGAGGAACTGAAGGCTCTCTTGCTCGAAAAGAAAAAAGACAAGAAACCTGTGAGTCACATTAACTCGGGAAGAAGGCAGTTTACGAAGATCAATATGACTTTAGCATAAGCACTGCAGGGTATGCTAAAAGCAAATTTAATTACTCTCAGAGACCCTCCTGCAAAACCCAACACTACTTCTCCTCGTTATAATCCTAATGCCAGGTGTGCATATCACTCCGATAGCCCCGGGCATAATACAAACGATTGTTGGTCATTGAAGAATAAAATTCAGGATATGATCGACGCCGGAGAATTTGAATTGGATCCGCCTGAGACTCCTAAGGTCATCACTGCTCCTCTGCCTGATCATGACAAAACTCTTAATGCTATAGAGGATGCTGACAGCGATTGCGACCTGGATAGCTGGGTCTACCCAACAATTGGTGACGGACTCGATAATTGGAAGACTGAAGACACTATCCCGATTTCCTTTAGTCGGGAGTAATTTGTTATTGCTGTTTTAGTATTTCAAAAGCATTGTGTCTAGACCCGGGGCATAATAGCTAATTTTAAGGGTTTGTCATAAGCATATTCATATTCAATAAATCAACGGACTTTTTGCATTCAAATATTGCGCTCTTTATCTTTCCTGTCATTTTTCAAACAAGCTATGTTTTCTTGCACACACTCACGTAACAATTTGCCGATCCATATCCACTCTGGATCCTGTGGATAATAGTTCTACTACTGTTCATTATGACTTCGAAAATCCGATCTACCAAGCCGAGGATGGAAGTGTGGAAGATTGTGAAGTACCTGGTGAACTTGTCAGACTGTTACTACAAGAAGAAAAGACCATACAGCCGCAGGAGGAATCAATTGAAATTGCAATGGGTACTGAAATAGACAAGAAAGAAGTCAGAGGTTTCTTGGGGCACTCGAATTACATTGCCCGATTCATCCCACATTTGACTGCTATCTGCAAACCCATCTTCAAATTACCAAAAAAGAAAAATCAAGAGATGGTATGGAATGATGAATGACAAAATCAAGAAATATCTCCAAGAACCTCCAATTCTAATGCTACCAGTTGAAGGAAGACCTCTAATCATGTATTTGACCGTGTTAGAAAATTCAATAGGGTGTGCTGGGGCAACATGACGAGTCTGGTCGAAAAGAGCATGCCATACACTGCCTTAGCAAAAGGTACCGACTGTGAAACAAGATACTCACAGCTCGAGAAAGCTTGCTACGCTTTGGCCTAGGCTGCTCGCCGACTAAGACAGTATATGTTGAATCATACCACTTTATTGATTTCTAAGATGGATTCTATCAAATATCTACTTGAGAAACCTGCTGTCTCCTGAGAGAGTTATCACTGATAATGGTACTAAACTGAACTCTACACGCAGTTCAAAATAAAGCACCATGACTTTTCTCCGTACCGGCCAAAGACGAACGGCGCCGTGGAGACTGCTAATAAGAATATCAAGAAGATCATACAAAAAACGACATAACGTACAAAGACTGGCATGAGATGTTACCTCTTGCTCTTCATGGTTACCGCACTTCGACAGGGGCAACCCCTTTCTCTTTAGTCTATGGAATGGAAGCCGTTTTACCAGTGGAAGTTCAGATTCCCTCTCTAAGAATCATGAAAGAGGCGGGCTTAGATGAAGATGAATGGATTCAGACTCGACTCGATCAGATAAATCTGATTGATGAGAAGAGACTTGCGGCTGTTTGTCATGGGCAGATATACCAGAAGCGCATGACCCAGGCATTTAACAAAAGAGTCAAGAGACAGGTGTACCAACTTGGCGCCTTGGTGATCAAGCGTATCATCCTACCACAAGGTGATCCCAGAGGCAAATGGACCCCCACATACGAAGGGCCATTTGTAGTTAAGAAAGTATTCTCTGGTGGAGCCATGAGACTTGCTACAATGGACGGCGAAGACTTCCCACATCCCGTGAATGCAGACATAGTCAAAAAAAAATACTACGCATAAAAGAGACCCGCTAGGTCGACGCACCTAGGCAAAAGTAAGGGCATCCCGGCAAACCAAAAGGGTTCGGGCAAAATTAGGGATAAACATATAAAATGTACACCCGGCAAGTCGAAAACCTAAAAAGGCGGCTTGGGCAAAAAGGGGTATCCCGGTGGACTGAAAACCTGAAAAGGCGGTCCAGGCAAAAATTAGGGATCTAAGCGTATGACTATGTCCCGTTCTCGGTCTGCTTCATCCAAGTTCAAAGGACTGAACAAGCTCATCACTTCTATCCGACAGCAGGAGATGAGAGGCTTGAAGACATAATGACAGGGGTGGAATTAGAATCGATAGGACATTTTCTGCATAGCTTTCTCTTTGTTTGCCTGACGATTTCCTCTCACTAGGATTTCTGTCTCCTTGTACTCAAATTGCCTATTTATAGGCCTTCTTTCAAAATCAATACAATTTCATTTCCAAAAAGATGCTTTCGTTTTACTTTCTCTGTTTTGTTTGCGTAAACGTCCATTGATTTAACTTGAATGGATATATGCATTTGAATATGATCAATGTTTATCAAAATACATGCATAAAATAACAATGACAATTACTAAAGGACTTCAGGATCGAGGAGAAGGTCTAACCAGGCTTTCCAATGAATCTGTTGCCAATTCTATTCCCCGGCTAAGCCAGTTATTCCCCAGAAGAAATAGGCATCACTATACGAATTGGTCATCTCTTCTATCCCCAGCCAGGCTCTGTCGAATGTTTCTACCATCAGACAGAAATCAAATACCCCAGCTGAGACAGGGTCATCAACACAAATATCCCCGACCAGAAGACCGAGATTTATTTCCCCCAGTAGAGTCCCCCGACGCATAATTCATTCATTTCATAACATATACATGCATACAATGTTCGCATTTATTTCAGACGCATAATTCACTCATTACATCATTTCACAGCCCACGCATGCATACAACATTTGCATCTCATGCATCATGACATGGCATGAAGCTAACTTTATTTTTCAGGTTAATTATCCTCTTGATACAATCAAAACAAAGGTCCATTCAGACGGACAGCTTTACCAATTACAATCAGAATTCAACTACATCTTTCAGATAAACTCCATGGCAACATTCATTCTGACATCCTCATAACGATGGCATCTATGAGTTCATCCCAGACATTTATTGCAAATACAACATATACAAATACTATCAGATATAGCCTAGCGTACGGTTCATTCTGATTCAGCTCAACATATGACTCTTTCAACTCAGATACGATCTAGCATACGATCCATTCTGACCTTCAACAACTCCAATACAGTCTAATGTACGACCAAGTTAGACCTTCAAGTCAGATTCTGCCCAGATACAGTCTAATGTACGATCAAGTTAGACCAGATTCTGCTCAGTGACAGTCTAATGTACGACCAAGTTAGACCGTCAAGTCCTCGGATTCTGCCCAGGTACAGTCTAATGTACGATCAAGTTAGACCAAATTCTGCTCAATGACAGTCTAATGTACGACCAAGTTAGACCGTCAAGTCCTCGGATTCTGCCCAGATACAGTCTAATGTACGATCAAGTTAGACCAGATTCTGCTCAATGACAGTCTAATGTACGACCAAGTTAGACCGTCAAGTCCTCGGATTCTGCCCAGATACAGTCTAATGTACGATCAAGTTAGACCAGATTCTGCTCAGTGACAGTCTAATGTACGACCAAGTTAGACCGTCAAGTCCTCAGATTCTGCCCAGATACAGTCTAATGTACGATCAAGTTAGACCAGAAGCTGCTCAAATACAGTCTAATGTACGACCAAGTTAGACCAGAAGCTGCTCAAATACAGTCTAATATACGACCAAGTTAGACCAGAAGCTGCTCAAATACAGTCTAATGTACGACCAAGTTAGACCAGAAGCTGCTCAAATACAGTCTAATATACGACCAAGTTAGACCAGATGCTGCTCAAATACAGTCTAATGTACGACCAAGTTAGACCAGAAGCTGCTCAAATACAGTCTAATGTACGACCAAGTTAGACCAGATGCTGCTCAAATACAGTCTAATGTACGACCAAGTTAGACCAGAAGCTGCTCAAATACAGTCTAATGTACGACCAAGTTAGACCAGATGCTGCTCAGATACGGTTTAATGTACGACCAAGTTAGACCTTCATCTGCTCAGAGGCTACCTAGTGTATGGTACAAGCTCTAAAGTGTAGTCTAGTGTACGACTACCCCCCTTTTATCATCAGATTCAGCCTAATGGACGGCTCATTCTGCTCAGATACGGTTTAATGTACGACCCAGTTAGACCTTCATCTCCTCAGATGCTACCTAGCGTGCGGTACATTTCTGAAGTGCAGTCTAGCATACGACTACCCCCTTTATCGTCAGATTCAGCCTAACGGACGGCTCGTTCCGCAACTCAGATACGATCTAGCGTACGATCCATTCTGATCCTTTATCCCCAGCAGTGTATGACTCATTCGGATTCTTATCTCATTTTGATTCGGCACAATATATTACTCCTCCAACAATACGGTCTAGCGTACGACCCATTCGGATCTTCATTCCTCAGATACTACCTAGCGTACAGTACATCCCGAGGTGTAGTCTAGCGTACGACTACTTTTCGTCAGATATAGCCTAACAGACGGCCCATTCTGCAACTCAGATACGATCTAGCATACGATCCATTCTGATCTGTTATCCCCAATGGCGTATGACCCATTCTGACTCCCCAGCGAAGTCGACAGCCTAATGGATGACTCACTATACGGTCTAACGTACGACCCGGTATGACACCTATGTCTTCAGATATCGCCTAATGTACGACAATCTGAAGCTCTCATCATCAAACTTCCTGGATGGCATCTTTAAGCCTATCTCCATCAAGACAAATTGACAAGTGCAAATTTTTGGGGCATTCTAAGTGTTCAATAATCTTTCACCTCCAGACCACGAATGGCGTACATACCATCCTAACTCTCTCGGTTCAAGAATATTGAACAGGGGCAGCTGTCATACCCCAAAATTTGCCCATCAATAGTTCAAGACATTTTTCAGGGGCATTCTGACTCATTTTATGGCACTGATCTTAAAGGGACAAAGGCCCAGCTCACGAATGGCCCAATCCAGAAAATGGCCCAAACTGGCCTGTTCGCTACACGCTCGCCTAGCGAACGTTACGTTCGCTACACGCTCGCCTAGCGAAGCAAACGTTCGCTACCAGCTCGCCTAGCGAAGCTAACAGACAACAAAAAATTTCGGGCTTCGTTCTGAGCCCATTAGGTCATGAAAAAGGGCATTATAAATACCAGCACTTCAGTAATGAAAAGGGAACGAAAAAGGAGAGAGGAGAACTCTAGCAAGCAAACCCTAGCACTCACAGACGGAAAACCCTAAAGGAAGCCCTGAAGGAAAAGCCGGCGGCGGCAAGGTCACTTCCGCTCAATTCGATCCGATCAGCCAATTCAAGGTTACAATTCGATTACAAACAGGTTGGCATTGCTATTACTACCCTATGTTCTTAATTTGCACATGGTATCGTGATTGAATTTATGAAACTATCTTAAGTTTTACATATGAATTTAAGTATGCATGAACCGTTGAATGTCTAACCACATAATCTCTGTAATGAATGCTATAAAGTGTGAAGCTTGCTGCCATTATATCGTTATTAAAACCGGAATCCGCAGCCGCTCGCTAGCACATCGCTAAGCGAGCATGCAGCGAGTATTCGCTAAGCCTTCGCTAGGCGAGGCAGGCGCGAACCTGACAGTAGCCAACTTTTCTGTTCTGACTTTTCGTTCATGTTTTATCATAGCCAGGCATTGTTTATTTGATCCTATTACTGTTGTGATTTCTTTTGCGGTGTAATCCTCGATTGCACCCTGATTTGGTATGCTAACCCGTTTGTTGAATTTTGCAAAGGTTCATATGTCCCAGAAAAAAAGACCGCCGTTAGGTCTTCCACTTTATTTGTGGGATGCCCTTGTGGAGGCTCACCCTAAATTGCTTAATTAATTTTAATGTGTTAATTTTAATAATTAATTTTAATGTGTTAATTTTAATAATTAATTTTAATGTATTAATTTTAATGTATTATTTTTAATGTATTGATTTTAATGTGGAGATTCATCCTAATTACCTAATTAACTTTAAAATATGACCTTTAAATATGTGATCTTGGACCTCTCTTTTGCCTTACGATATTACGGTATTACGGTCATGTCCCGCGAATGTGGGGATACCCTTAGCAAAGACCCTTCGATTAAATCATCATGTCCTTTTAAAATAAATCATAGTCCCTCGGATGTTGCCTTCGAATATATGATTTTGTCCCTCGATGACCCTTCGGTGTAGCCTACGGTTAAATGATGATCGTCCTTTCGAATGCTAAGGTATCCTTACAACTGTTGCCTTCAATGACCTATCGATGACCCTACGATGACCCTTAAACATCCAAAGGGTAAAATTACTTACTTCTCAATAGTAAGGACAGTTTTACCCTCATAAGGATAGGAAACGTTCATAACGACCTTAGGAAGGTATAACTCTCAATTACTGGATCATAACCTAAAACATTTTCCACCCCTCACACTTTGCAAATCCTAGAAAATCACCACTTGGTATACATTCATACTAGAATCATTACCAAGTTACATTTTTTCTAAACCGTTTTCAAAATCAAACGAGATAAATACTTTGTATACATTCATACAAGAATCATTACAAAGTTAAACTCTCTTTTCGAAACATTTTTAAACAATTCACCAACACTTTTCAGACAAAAATATAAGTGATCCAGCAATTAAGAGCCCATGGATAACCATGGATACAAAGGATGCTAACACCTTCCCTTTGTATAATGTACCTCCCGAACCCAAAATCTATTGAGGTCTTTCCTGTTCTTTTCCACCTTTCCTTATTGGATAAAAGAAAAGTCGGTGGCGACTCTTGCTATCCGCGACATTGCGATAAAAAGCAAAACACCCCAAGTCAGTTCACCGTATGACAGAAAGCAAAATTTATTGATGGATTACCCCATTTCTTTTCTGAAAAGGTTAGACAATCTTTAAGACAGAAAAATGATGGGATAAATATAAATTATTCTGACCTTACTTATGGTCATATAATTAGCACTTGTGTTAATGAAGGATTAACTTTATGTAATGACATAAAGCTTAGAAATCAACTTAAAAAGCAAAAGCTTTCGGAGAAACACCAACTTGGCGAATTTTGCGAACAATTTGCTTTTGATCTTGGAAAATCTCCAGATAATAATAATAAGAAAAAAGGAAAAATTTTCCGCAATAAACCTTATAAGGATAAGTCAAAAAATTCTTATAAAAATTCTTATAAGAATAAGAAAAGGGGTCACTACAATAAAAGTAGACCTAAAGAAAAATCTTTTGACCCTAAAGGTAAAAGAAAAGCCAAAAAACTTGACATAACGTGTCATAAATGTGGCAAACATGGTCACTATGCCAACCAATGTTGGACTAAAAAATCTCTTAATGAGATAGAAGATGAACAATTGCGTTCTCAATTAGAAAAGGTTCTACTTCTCAATTCTGATTCTGAAAATTATTCTTCAGAAGAGGATATTAATATGATTTATGAATCCTCTACTGAATACTCTTCTGAATATTCTGACAATAATGATTGTCAATGTAATCAATTAGATTACTGGAAATCAATTGTTGATATGAATGGGTTAAATGTTTTAACCTCAGAACAAGACGAAGCTATAAAAGCTATAGAATCTATTTCTAATAAAGAAATAAAAAGAAAAATGCTTGAGGTCTTAATACGAGAAAACTCTAAAAAAGATTTTCCTGTTATTACAGAAGCACCTTACCAATTAAGTGAGGTTTTGTCTAGATTTCGACAGTCTAACGTTCGTGAAACTCCTGTTTCTATTATGGATTTAAATAGAGAAATAAACCTCTTAAAGAATGAGATATCTCAGATTAAAAGAGAAAACTATGGTTTATCTCAAAGACTCACTTTGTTAGAATCTAGTAATTCCAAGGTTGAAGAGATATCTTCAACTAGTAATCCTTCACCTAGTGATGAATTCCTTTCTCTCATTGATAGAGTGACCTCTCAAAAATGGTTTGTTAGAATAACTTTAGTTATTAATAGAAATTTCATATTAGAAAATGAAGTTGCCCTTATTGATAGTGGCGCTGATTTAAATTGCCTTCAAGAAGGAATTATTCCCACTAAATACTTTGATAAAACCACACAATCTCTTACCCAAGCTGGAGGAGATAAACTCACGGTCAATTATAAGTTGTCTAATGCTTATATTTGTAACAAAGATATTTGTTTACCTACTCATTTTATTCTTGTAAAAAATTTAACTCATAGAATCATATTAGGAACTCCTTTTCTGCATAAAATTATGCCTCTAATTAATGTTGATCAAAAGGGCATTACCTCCATTATCAATAACAAAAGAATTACTTTTGAATTTATTACTGATCCTCATACTAGGATGATTAATGAAGTTAAAGATATTCTTCTTAAAAAAGAAAAACAAATTTGTTTTCTTAAAGAAGAAGTAGATTTATTAAATATTACTTCTCAACTTAAGAAACCTGAAGTTCAAAATCAAATTAAATTAATTGATCAACAGTTTAGAGATGAAATCTGCAATGATTTACCTAATGCCTTTTGGGATAGAAAGAAACATGTTATTTCTTTACCTTATCTTGATGACTTTAATGAAAGTCAGATTCCCACCAAAGATAGGCCTGCTCAAATGAATCATGAGTATTTGGATTTATGCAAAAAGAAGATAGAATCTCTTTTAGAGAAAAATTTAATAAGAAAATCCAAATCTCCTTGTAGCTGCACAACTTTTTATGTTAATAATGCTGCCGAAAGGGAACGAGGGGTCCCTAGGCTTGTTATAAATTACAAACCTCTTAATAAAGTGTTAAAATGGATTAGATATCCTATTCCTAATAAAAAAGATCTTTTAGATAGATTAAACAAGGCTTTAATCTTCTCTAAATTTGATATGAAATCTGGTTATTGGCAAATTCAGATTAATGAATCTGATAAGTATAAAACAGCCTTTACTGTTCCTTTTGGACATTATGAATGGAATGTCCTTCCTTTTGGGCTTAAAAATGCCCCTTCTGAATTTCAAAATATTATGAATGATATTTTTAATCCTTATACTGAATTTGTAATTGTTTATATTGATGATGTCTTAGTTTTTTCTAAAACTATAGATCAACATATTAAACATTTAAAAATATTCAAAGGATTAGTTAAACATAATGGATTAGTTATATCTGCTCCTAAGATGAAACTTTTTCAAACAAAAGTTAGATTTTTAGGTCATGAAATTGACCAAGGAACTATAATTCCTATACAAAGAAGTATTGAATTTGCTTCTAAATTCCCCAATATTATTACAGATAAAAAACAATTACAAAGGTTTCTTGGTAGTCTCAATTATATAGCAGATTATTATGAAAATCTTGCAAAAGATACTGCCATATTACATGCTAGGCTTAAAAAGAATCCTGGCCCTTGGACTGATAAACATTCTCAGGCAATCCAAAGAATTAAAAACAAAGTTAAATGTTTGCCTTGTTTATCCCTTGCTAATCCTAAATATTTCAAAATTGTTGAAACAGATGCTTCCGACTTAGGCTATGGAGGAATCCTTAAACAAATTATACCTGATACATCAAAAGAAGTTTTAGTTAGATTTACTTCTGGAAAATGGAATCCTGCCCAATCAAAATATTCTACTATCAAAAAAGAAATGCTCTCTATTATAAAATGCATTTCAAAATTTCAAGATGATCTTCTTAATAAGAAATTTTTATTAAAAATTGATTGTAGCTCAGCTAAATCAATTATTGAAAAAGATGTTAAAAATCTTGTTGCTAAGCAAATTTTTGCTAGCTGGCAATCTCAATTATCTATGTTTGAATTTGACATTCAACACATTAAAGGTGAAAATAATTCACTTGCTGATTATTTAACTCGTGAATTTTTGCAGGGAAAAAATGATGACCCCGTATAGGGGAAGAGGCCGCGGTTATGGCCGTGGTGGAAGGGGGAGTAACAATATGTTACCCCAGCAAGAATCAAACGTTCCTCTAATAGGGGATTGGACTACAGTTTATAAAGGTAGAAAAATGCAACAATTACCTGCATCTTCATCTAAAAAGGAAGATATTCCTTCCTCCTCATCTAATAAAAGTACATCTTACAAAGAAATTGCGGTTAATAACCCACCTAAAGAGCAATTGGATTATTTTGAAAATCCAGTAACTAAAAAAATCATGTATATTGATGAAGAGGATATAAAAATCAATCCAAATGATGGATGGTCTATCAAAACTAGATACCTCGAATCAAGAGGATATCTAGGCCTACATGGGAAATCTAGGCCTTACCTAGAAATTCTTCTAGCCATTACCGAATCGGTAACATTTACTCACCATTATCAGAATAATAATCCTGAAAGTTTTATAAACTTCAGTAAATGTCACATTAATAAAATCCTGTTACCAAGAGAATGGGGTCTTAACCCAAATGGTGAAAAAGCAATAAGAGTTGCAAAAGGAAAGTATATTTACTTCAATTACTGGGACTATGTCCAGGCTTTTACTCAAGCCTTTTATTATCAGAATCCCAAGAATAAGCATTCTTGGTTTTTCTCTATTAATCCAGAGATGATTAATAGACCTATACCAAATTGGTTTTATGAATGGTGGACTAAATTTGGTCCGTCTTTGGAAATACTACCCAAAGAATTGCTTGATTTATACAATCCCTGGTGTGACAATAGCCCACTCATTGCAAATATTTTATCTGATCATTTAATCACCGGACAATGTCCATTTTGGTTCTTTACCAAATTTCAGATTCCATGGATATGGAGATGGTCAATCACCATATCTCAGGATAAATTCAACATACCCATTTTAGAAAGAAATTTCTTCTATAAATGGTGGAACAAAATGAGTTCCGAAGAAATCCAGAAAATAGGAAATTTAATTCGAACAGCTATAGTTGAAGACCAAAGTAATAAGGTCAAAGAGCAAAGCTCCCAACAAATGTCTATGGGAAATCTGAAGAACTTCTTCCAGAGAAAATATCCAAATGAATCTGAAGATGAAATCATGGTTAGAACTTTGGACCATATGAAGAATCAATTCTTCTCCACTTTTCCAGCAAAAGCATCAAGAGATGAGGATTCATCTATGAAGACCAGCTCTTCCATGGGATCAATTGATTCCCACAGCTTTGACTGTTTGGCAGGAGAAGCCCAAGCAGAGGACCCAACTGCAGAAGATTTCTGGGATGCAATGATTCAATCCATGGCCCAGAAAGCAAAAGAGAAAGCAAAAAATAAAAATCAATAATCAAAGGCAAAAGATAAGAAATAATACTATCTTGTTTGCCATTTCAAAGCAATAATGAAAAAAGAATCAATAAACAAAAGCAAAAGACAAGGTTAATGGAATAAGAATCTTGTCAAAAGCAAAAGTTGGCAAAGCAAAAGATAAGAAGGAATCTTATCTTATCTTAAAGGAATAAGAATCTCTTGTCTTTAGGCATAAATGCATGCACTTAGTTTTCTTTTGTAAAAGTTTTTTGTTTTTAGTTTACCTACTATTGTAGGTAAAGGTTACCGGCTTAAATAGTAAGCCTTTGTTTCCCTATATAAGGGGATTTAAGTTTCTTTTGTAATAAAGTTTTTCAAATAAGTTGAAATAAAATTCTCTACTACTTCTCTATACTTTCTCTACCATTTTCATATTTCTTATTCATATTTCGATCCTGCTTCTGCTGTATACTAATTGTGGTATCATCACCTGGTTGCCAAATCTGTGGTAAGTTTTTCATTATATAATTTATAATGACAATTTGTGGCTAAATTTATGTTGTGATAGGTTGATTACGCTTAGATAAAACTAAGTAGGTAACTTTTTCTCATTACCTTTTATTAACAGATAACCAAACAATCTTTTAAAGGTGTTTTTAAAACAAAAAATGTTTTTAGTGTTTTCTCTTAAATGCATCTTTTTCCCGGGGAAGGGAGTTGTTGATGATTCTAAAAAAGAAAATTTTTGCTAAAAACATTTTGACATCTTTGATTTGGGAGAAATCCTTCTATCCCTTTGGGTTGATAGTTAAACAATTCGTTGTTTGCCTAGATGACTTTTAATAGGTTGTTGTTTCAGTTAATATTATGTTATGAGTCCAAGTTATCTATTTAGATTTAGCTTTGTGTATCAACCGATCACAACCTTCTTAGCCTGTTTCTTTGATGGATTCTGATGATGATGATAATCATCAAAACAATTTGATAAAAAATGAAGAACTTGTAGAATATCCAAAAAATCTGGATAAACTCAACAGATGGGTTATACCCTCCGTTCCTCCTAATCAAATTTATAGATTTGGTAAGATAGATGTTTTTGCTCGTTTTGCTGTTAAAACTTTAGAGCAAACAATTCAAATTTCTAAAGAAAAACAGACAATCAAACTGTTAACTAAAAAAGATTTGAAACCTTTTAAAAATTATAATTTTATCCATATTGGATTGGTTCAAATTGCTTTAAAACCATTAACACTACTAGGTTTAAATTCTAGCATAATGGCTTATGTTAGAGATGGTAGATGTAAGGATTTCAAACAATCTTTAGCCGCTATGGTAGAGACAAGTCTGTGTCATGGACCAGTTTACTTTGATGTCTCACCAAATTTAACTCTATCTTTATCTGATAAGAATTTATTAGATGCTATTCAGTTAACTGTTCATACTGATGGTTACAATTTCAAACCTGGAAGTGAAATCATAGCAATATGCTATAGAATCTACTATAAGGTTCTTACTACACTTAATCCTAAAGCAAAACAATTAGCGTTCCCTGGAACTACTACTTTGGTTCAAACCAATTTGTTAACCTCCAATGTTGCAACCAATAGATTGATAAAATGGGATGAAATAAACTTCCCAGAGACATGGTCTCTTCCCCAAGAAATAGATCCTGAACCTATCCTTAATAGGGATATAGATCAAATAATTCAAACTACTGAAGGAGATCTAGAAATAAACTTCACTCCTAAAAGAATAATTAGAATACCCAGATCTCTATCTGCTAGACACTCAGTTAGTGAATTTTTCACAGCTTCTAGCCAATTACCTAGACCTTCTACTTCTCAAACAAGAGAAGAAATAGAGGTCGTTGAGAATATAGGACTTAGCGAAAATAGAATTCCCCAGGGAATTTATCAAAAACCTAATACTCCAAGAGTAGAATCACCTACTCCGTCAGACATGGATTTCCAGTTATAATGTTAGATTACTCCCCTGGTAGCAAGATGAGACAACTCATCAATGATGAGTTTCAACATGAGAGATATACTCAATTCAGAGAATGGTTTTTTAAAAAATTTTCAAAACCCGAATTAGCTCAATTTAAAGATGAGTACTACACTCAAATGAACCTTGCGCAGGATTTCATTCCTTTTGTGAAATGGTTTGTTAACTATTTCATAAGTAAAAAACAAGAAGAAATCCTTGTTTTACAAAGACCTTGGGAAAATATTAGAGGAGAAAGAATGGAAGCTCCTTTTCCCCCTGAACAAACAATAAGTTTGAATCAAAATACTGAAGCTACCCCTTATCTTAACCTTCAGTTACAAAGAGTTGAACAAAATCAAGTTACTCTTAAGGAATTAAATTCCGTCATCAGGTCTCAAAATTATACCAATGCTTATCTTGTTTGCTTAGGAGAACAATTTATCTCTATGGAAAAAGATCTATTATCCATAAAAAATCTTTTAGAAAAACAAATAGCACGTCAAGATATCATTATTGACCTCATAAATAAACCTAAGGACCTGATGTCCACATCCACTATTTCGGATGTTCCTATAGTTCAACCTCCTGTTTCCATAGAAGGATTTAAAATGGAAACCGAAGGTCAAGAATTTGTTCGTATTTTAGAACAAAAGTTAAAAGGTCTTAAGATCACAGTTATGTCCCATGAAGATTATTCTGAGGATAATAACGAAAACCATATTGATAAATTATCTGATATGTTTGCTAATTTAGACATTAGTAACCTTGACATTAATAATACTAATAATATAAACCTTGTTTATGCTCCTAGGCCTATAGAAAAGTATTATTACAAGCGCCCCTCACCGCAAGATTTGCTCTTTGAGGAATCCGAACCATTCCAGAATTCTTACTCAGGAAAAGCCATTTATGAATGGAATGTTGACGGTCTTAATGACAAACAGATTATAGATACAATCCATAGGATGATCATGTATTCTACTGTTTGTAAGCAACATGGAAATTCAGATAGTTCTATAGCAACCTTTATAACCACATGATTTGTTGGCCAACTTAGAGGCTGGTGGGATCATTATCTCACCGAATCTCAGAAATTAGAAATTCTTAATCATAAGAAAATCATTAAGGTCGAGCCAGAAACCAGTAGAAGCACTACTTTGGCTATGACTACCACGGGAGAAGAAGATGCAGTGTATACTCTGTGTCTCTCCATCTTACAGCATTTTGTAGGAACCAATGTCCCTATTGGAGAAAAAACCCAGACACTTCTCCAAAACCTTAGGTGCCCTTCTCTTACCCATTTTAGATGGTATAAGGATATTTTTCTTTCAAGAGTTTATCAATTAAACAATCCCAATTCTTTGCATTGGAAAGCAAAATTTATTGATGGATTACCCCATTTCTTTTCTGAAAAGGTTAGACAATCTTTAAGACAGAAAAATGATGGGATAAATATAAATTATTCTGACCTTACTTATGGTCATATAATTAGCACTTGTGTTAATGAAGGATTAACTTTATGTAATGACATAAAGCTTAGAAATCAACTTAAAAAGCAAAAGCTTTCGGAGAAACACCAACTTGGCGAATTTTGCGAACAATTTGCTTTTGATCTTGGAAAATCTCCAGATAATAATAATAAGAAAAAAGGAAAAATTTTCCGCAATAAACCTTATAAGGATAAGTCAAAAAATTCTTATAAAAATTCTTATAAGAATAAGAAAAGGGGTCACTACAATAAAAGTAGACCTAAAGAAAAATCTTTTGACCCTAAAGGTAAAAGAAAAGCCAAAAAACTTGACATAACGTGTCATAAATGTGGCAAACATGGTCACTATGCCAACCAATGTTGGACTAAAAAATCTCTTAATGAGATAGAAGATGAACAATTGCGTTCTCAATTAGAAAAGGTTCTACTTCTCAATTCTGATTCTGAAAATTATTCTTCAGAAGAGGATATTAATATGATTTATGAATCCTCTACTGAATACTCTTCTGAATATTCTGACAATAATGATTGTCAATGTAATCAATTAGATTACTGGAAATCAATTGTTGATATGAATGGGTTAAATGTTTTAACCTCAGAACAAGACGAAGCTATAAAAGCTATAGAATCTATTTCTAATAAAGAAATAAAAAGAAAAATGCTTGAGGTCTTAATACGAGAAAACTCTAAAAAAGATTTTCCTGTTATTACAGAAGCACCTTACCAATTAAGTGAGGTTTTGTCTAGATTTCGACAGTCTAACGTTCGTGAAACTCCTGTTTCTATTATGGATTTAAATAGAGAAATAAACCTCTTAAAGAATGAGATATCTCAGATTAAAAGAGAAAACTATGGTTTATCTCAAAGACTCACTTTGTTAGAATCTAGTAATTCCAAGGTTGAAGAGATATCTTCAACTAGTAATCCTTCACCTAGTGATGAATTCCTTTCTCTCATTGATAGAGTGACCTCTCAAAAATGGTTTGTTAGAATAACTTTAGTTATTAATAGAAATTTCATATTAGAAAATGAAGTTGCCCTTATTGATAGTGGCGCTGATTTAAATTGCCTTCAAGAAGGAATTATTCCCACTAAATACTTTGATAAAACCACACAATCTCTTACCCAAGCTGGAGGAGATAAACTCACGGTCAATTATAAGTTGTCTAATGCTTATATTTGTAACAAAGATATTTGTTTACCTACTCATTTTATTCTTGTAAAAAATTTAACTCATAGAATCATATTAGGAACTCCTTTTCTGCATAAAATTATGCCTCTAATTAATGTTGATCAAAAGGGAATTACCTCCATTATCAATAACAAAAGAATTACTTTTGAATTTATTACTGATCCTCATACTAGGATGATTAATGAAGTTAAAGATATTCTTCTTAAAAAAGAAAAACAAATTTGTTTTCTTAAAGAAGAAGTAGATTTATTAAATATTACTTCTCAACTTAAGAAACCTGAAGTTCAAAATCAAATTAAATTAATTGATCAACAGTTTAGAGATGAAATCTGCAATGATTTACCTAATGCCTTTTGGGATAGAAAGAAACATGTTATTTCTTTACCTTATCTTGATGACTTTAATGAAAGTCAGATTCCCACCAAAGATAGGCCTGCTCAAATGAATCATGAGTATTTGGATTTATGCAAAAAGAAGATAGAATCTCTTTTAGAGAAAAATTTAATAAGAAAATCCAAATCTCCTTGGAGCTGCACAGCTTTTTATGTTAATAATGCTGCCGAAAGGGAACGAGGGGTCCCTAGGCTTGTTATAAATTACAAACCTCTTAATAAAGTGTTAAAATGGATTAGATATCCTATTCCTAATAAAAAAGATCTTTTAGATAGATTAAACAAGGCTTTAATCTTCTCTAAATTTGATATGAAATCTGGTTATTGGCAAATTCAGATTAATGAATCTGATAAGTATAAAACAACCTTTACTGTTCCTTTTGGACATTATGAATGGAATGTCCTTCCTTTTGGGCTTAAAAATGCCCCTTCTGAATTTCAAAATATTATGAATGATATTTTTAATCCTTATACTGAATTTATAATTGTTTATATTGATGATGTCTTAGTTTTTTCTAAAACTATAGATCAACATATTAAACATTTAAAAATATTCAAAGGATTAGTTAAACATAATGGATTAATTATATCTGCTCCTAAGATGAAACTTTTTCAAACAAAAGTTAGATTTTTAGGTCATGAAATTGACCAAGGAACTATAATTCCTATACAAAGAAGTATTGAATTTGCTTCTAAATTCCCCAATATTATTACAGATAAAAAACAATTACAAAGGTTTCTTGGTAGTCTCAATTATATAGCAGATTATTATGAAAATCTTGCAAAAGATACTGCCATATTACATGCTAGGCTTAAAAAGAATCCTGGCCCTTGGACTGATAAACATTCTCAGGCAATCCAAAGAATTAAAAACAAAGTTAAATGTTTGCCTTGTTTATCCCTTGCTAATCCTAAATATTTCAAAATTGTTGAAACAGATGCTTCCGACTTAGGCTATGGAGGAATCCTTAAACAAATTATACCTGATACATCAAAAGAAGTTTTAGTTAGATTTACTTCTGGAAAATGGAATCCTGCCCAATCAAAATATTCTACTATCAAAAAAGAAATGCTCTCTATTATAAAATGCATTTCAAAATTTCAAGATGATCTTCTTAATAAGAAATTTTTATTAAAAATTGATTGTAGCTCAGCTAAATCAATTATTGAAAAAGATGTTAAAAATCTTGTTGCTAAGCAAATTTTTGCTAGCTGGCAATCTCAATTATCTATGTTTGAATTTGACATTCAACACATTAAAGGTGAAAATAATTCACTTGCTGATTATTTAACTTGTGAATTTTTGCAGGGAAAAAATGATGACCCCGTATAGGGGAAGAGGCCGCGGTTATGGCCGTGGTGGAAGGGGGAGTAACAATATGTTACCCCAGCCAGAATCAAACGTTCCTCTAATAGGGGATTGGACTACAGTTTATAAAGGTAGAAAAATGCAACAATTACCTGCATCTTCATCTAAAAAGGAAGATATTCCTTCCTCCTCATCTAATAAAAGTACATCTTACAAAGAAATTGCGGTTAATAACCCACCTCAAGAGCAATTGGATTATTTTGAAAATCCAGTAACTGAAAAAATCATGTATATTGATGAAGAGGATATAAAAATCAATCCAAATGATGGATGGTCTATCAAAACTAGATACCTCGAATCAAGAGGATATCCAGGCCTACATGGGAAATCTAGGCCTTACCTAGAAATTCTTCTAGCCATTACCGAATCGGTAACATTTACTCACCATTATCAGAATAATAATCCTGAAAGTTTTATAAACTTCAGTAAATGTCACATTAATAAAATCCTGTTACCAAGAGAATGGGGTCTTAACCCAAATGGTGAAAAAGCAATAAGAGTTGCAGAAGGAAAGTATATTTACTTCAATTACTGGGACTATGTCCAGGCTTTTACTCAAGCCTTTTATTATCAGAATCCCAAGAATAAGCATTCTTGGTTTTTCTCTATTAATCCAGAGATGATTAATAGACCTATACCAAATTGGTTTTATGAATGGTGGACTAAATTTGGTCCGTCTTTGGAAATACTACCCAAAGAATTGCTTGATTTATACAATCCCTGGTGTGACAATAGCCCACTCATTGCAAATATTTTATCTGATCATTTAATCACCGGACAATGTCCATTTTGGTTCTTTACCAAATTTCAGATTCCATGGATATGGAGATGGTCAATCACCATATCTCAGGATAAATTCAACATACCCATTTTAGAAAGAAATTTCTTCTATAAATGGTGGAACAAAATGAGTTCCGAAGAAATCCAGAAAATAGGAAATTTAATTCGAACAGCTATAGTTGAAGACCAAAGTAATAAGGTCAAAGAGCAAAGCTCCCAACAAATGTCTATGGGAAATCTGAAGAACTTCTTCCAGAGAAAATATCCAAATGAATCTGAAGATGAAATCATGGTTAGAACTTTGGACCATATGAAGAATCAATTCTTCTCCACTTTTCCAGCAAAAGCATCAAGAGATGAGGATTCATCTATGAAGACCAGCTCTTCCATGGGATCAATTGATTCCCACAGCTTTGACTGTTTGGCAGGAGAAGCCCAAGCAGAGGACCCAACTGCAGAAGATTTCTGGGATGCAATGATTCAATCCATGGCCCAGAAAGCAAAAGAGAAAGCAAAAAATAAAAATCAATAATCAAAGGCAAAAGATAAGAAATAATACTATCTTGTTTGCCATTTCAAAGCAATAATGAAAAAAGAATCAATAAACAAAAGCAAAAGACAAGGTTAATGGAATAAGAATCTTGTCAAAAGCAAAAGTTGGCAAAGCAAAAGATAAGAAGGAATCTTATCTTATCTTAAAGGAATAAGAATCTCTTGTCTTTAGGCATAAATGCATGCACTTAGTTTTCTTTTGTAAAAGTTTTTTATTTTTAGTTTACCTACTATTGTAGGTAAAGGTTACCGGCTTAAATAGTAAGCCTTTGTTTCCCTATATAAGGGGATTTAAGTTTCTTTTGTAATCAAGTTTTTCAAATAAGTTGAAATAAAATTCTCTACTACTTCTCTATACTTTCTCTACCATTTTCATATTTCTTATTCATATTTCGATCCTGCTTCTGCTGTATACTAATTGTGGTATATATATATATATATATATATATATATATATATATATATATATATATATATATATATATATATATATATATATATATATATATATATATATATATATATATATATATATATATATATATAATTTTACTATTATATCAATAATCTAAACTGAGATATAAATTTAGAAACACATTAATTAAATATTGCAATCGGTCGCATGTTTATACTGATCGCTCGTCCTCCAATGTGTTGCCCAGGCGATGTGATTTTTGGTTGATCTGGAGGACTGGATCTTTGGCTTGGGAGGTAGTCAAACTCTGATGGATGCATGTGGTTCTGCTTCCCGAGGTCGAGGTGGATTAGAGTCTCTGGTCTCGAAGTTCTCTTCAGGATACCTGGGTTGCTTCACGGTTTCGACCATGGACTGAATGGACTCGGGTGTAGTGCATGTGTTGGCCGATGGATCTTCGATGCTCTTGTGGCTTCGTATCATGTAGAATATCTCGGGTAGTTATGTCTGGGACATCCATTACATGCAAACTGTCCTTCCTCTTTATTTACACCCCGACCGTCTTCATAATTTTCCCTTTGGAACAAGGTTGGGATGCTGTGGGCTCTTCACGCTAATGGAGATCCAAATGGTGTGTCTTTACTCCATCGACTTTGATGGTTAGTTGAATATTTGATCTCTCGAGTTACCCCATATGCAGGGATGGTCATCACCCCGCAACTCCCTTATCATTTCGCAGTCTCAGACACTTGGTGACTATTCAGGACCAGGTTCCGACCATTAAAATGATGAGACATCTAATGCGAAGGTTTTACGAAGACGAGACATCTGGCGTGGGCTGACCATGGTATCATTTAAGTAGAGATAAACCCTAAATGCAACTCGGTTGGAGGTGAAACGAGATTTTATCAATTTTAGCCCTGCGAATGTGAATTTGGATCTGAGGGGATATATTAACCAACTTCATGGAGGTTCGAGATCAAGACTCCTAGTCGGTTGGAGCATCATAGATTTTAGTCTCAGGCTAAGGATGTCTATGGTGTCATCCCACGGATGCGTGGGATCGAAACGGACGATCGATCAGAGATGGATCATAATTCGATGGATCCAAATGTCGCAAGTCTGAGACCTTTACTTCAGGGAACCTCGATCCCCTCGCCGAAGATGATTTCGGATCCTAGGTCTGAGAATCAGACTTGCCCTTGTGGAAATTGCAGGAATTAGAGGTTATTATCGGTGTTAAATTCGGTCTGATCTAACGAAATTGAGTTTTAAGTTCGGTTAGGTGGATATCCGCTCAGAGGTTAAAGAAGATTTCACATCGGAAGACTGAATACAGGGATGAAGAGTTGTAAAAAACACACGAATCATAAGTCGTTCACACAGGCAATGTCATTGTTCTGTTGCAGAATCTAAAATGGATGAGATTGTGGAAACTACGACGGAGCTTCCTAGGCGATTCAGTTATGCGATGCCTTAGATCAGAGGTTGCGACCTTGATGCTTTTAGAATCAGAGAAGTAGATCTTAAACCGGGGTTGCTTATTTCTAGTTCGGTGGACCTAAGGGGGTACCTGTATGATTAACACTCCAACACCCAAGTCAGGTAGACTTCAAGATAATTGTAGTGAAATAGGAAGGGAGATTAGAGATTATCTACCTGAAAATCCCTTGCAAAGAAATTTATACCTTTGGCTCAGTGGAGTGGGGAGAGTAATTATTGGACTTTTGACCAACACAGAACATTATTATTATTATTATTATTATTATTATTATTATTATTATTATTATTATTATTATTATTATTATTATTATTATTATTATTATTATTATTATTATTATTGTGATCTCCTTTTACTCTTCTTTGTTATATTTAAATTTTTTCAATATATATTTTCTATAAAAAGTTTCATATATTCATAACTTTTAAATATTTTTTTATTAAATTTACAATTAAAATATGTAATTCTTTACTCTCTTATTATGTTGTCTATCTTAAATTTTATGATGTTTTGACCATTTAAAAATATAATTAATTTTATGAGAAAATAAAATTATTATATAATTTATAAAATTATTTTTTATTAATGAATTAAAAAAATAATTTTTTTGGAATAAGATAGTGTAATAATAGTAAAAAATAAATATTTTCATTATTTTAAAGTGATATAAAATTTAGAATTTTGTAAAGTGATTTATAATTTCATATAGAGTTGTAAAGGTAATTATGTAGAATTGACACATAATTTTTACAAATCTATTTGTTAAAATTAAGGTAATTAAAATCGGATTGAACGTTAAACCAATTTAGTTAAGGGTTTAAAGATTTAACTGGAATCAGACCGATGTTTAACTGATAATAATAAAATACATTTCAATATAATATTAATCATAATAAAAATATATAAAATAATATTTATAGTTTTGCCAAATAAAAAAATTATTTTTTATTTTTTATGCCATGATAATATGATATTTATAGTCATTAAATTCTTAGATTCATAAATCGTAGTGACTTTGGATTGACAACTACACTTTAGGCATCTAAGAAATTTTACAACTAATTTCTCATTTGAAAATATTTTTCACAGAGTTCTCATATGACTAATGATATGGGTAAACCATGTTTGAACTAAATTTACGCTCTCTTCAGGTTTCATTCACAAGAGTTCATACTCATGGATTAATGTGCCCAACCTTCCCCTCTTTACCTCAGTAGTTCCTTCATGAGTAATTTGGAGTATGTACCATATTTCTTTTGCAGTTTTGTAGTGAGAAACTCGCAAAAATTTATTAAGATCGAGAGTGGTAGTGATGACATGTTTCGCCTTTAAACTGCATTGCACATTTTCTTTATCATGTTTGGTCCAATCCTTTTCAGGTTTGTTTTCTACAACACCATTAAGTTTTTGTGTATGAACAAATGGGTTTTCATTCACAACCTTCAAAATACCACGATCCCTCCCTTCTATGAAAAAATAATTTTCTCTTTCCAAAAACTATATCATTCTCCATTAAAGAATGCAGGTTTATTTAGTGAATAGTTTGAAGTCATTTTTACTCCTGAGACGACTAATACTTAATAGGACTTTGACTCTTATGCCACTTGTTGGACAAGTATTATGATATTTAAAATTCGTGAGTACTTTTAATTTTTGCTAGATTAAACTTAAAATTATGTTAGTAGTTTCTTAAAAGTAAATATCAGCAGAAATTTAAAGGGTAAATATTGGAAATTAAAAGGATAAAGTTAAAGATAATGCACTATAGATGTATACATGTTTGACCGAATATTGGCCTAGTCCTGATCCCAAGAGATCGTCTTGAGAGTTTGAATATAAACTTTGAGCTTTTAAAGGTTATACCTACGAATATTTATACCATAAGAGCTTGATATTTTCACTCGAAAGTACTATGACAACTTTAAATAAAAAGAAATACTTCTTAGAGAGAGAAAGAAAGAAAATAGAGAGAGAAAGTACAAATAAAATATAAAGCTTTGGAAAGTGGCGTGAAATGAAGAGGAAGAGAGCCTCATTTTTACAAGAGTTGGAAAATTCATAAAAGAAAATAATCCATGGGCCAAATTAATAATCCAATTGATTGGCTTAAGGCCCAATCGATTTGATTAGTCATTTCTAATTGACTACCTTTTCCAACATGGAAATATTTTGATATAGAGTTGTAGTACCCCAAAATTTCCCCTCCCTTTTTCTTCACATCTCCACCTAACCGTTCGACTAGGGTTCATTCGCATGCATTATTAACTCATGCATAAGCATCATTCATCACCATGGATTTCAAGTGTCTGACTTGCAGGACTTTTATTTGTTCGCGCAATAATTGGAAATGCTTGGTTTGGACTTGTACTTGCCCCGAGGCTTCCAAAACCCTAAGCTCAGATTATCTTTCACTCAGTGGGTCGCACTCAGCCTCCTGTTTTGGTGCCCGAGTCTTTTGGTCGTGTTCATGTATTGAGTCAAGCCCTTTTCATTCAATTGGTCAAAAAAATGTGTAACATTGCAAAAAAACTCATTTTTACCCCTCGAACAAGTCGACCCATCGATCGACTCAATTCTGGGAAGCTTGAGTGAGTCGACTCACTCACCCTTTGTGTCGACTCATGCTCCTTCTTTCTTCGAACCAGGTTCCCTCGGGTCGGAACAGGTCGACCTACCGGTCGACTCAATGCTGGAAATTCATGATTAAGTCGACTAACGCATGCCTTTGCGTCGACTCAGTGTCAATTTTCCTTTCAATCGTTTCGCCACAGGTCCTGACAGGTCGACACACCGGTCGACTCAACCCTGGAAATCACTGTTTGAGTTGACTCATTCCCTCTTTGAGTTGACTCGTGGCTTGTTTTGCAGGATTTTGCACCACTGTTGTGAGAGGGGAACTTTTGGGGTTGAAACATGATCCTCCATCATTGAGGCTTGCGATCTAAGGCAAGTAGACCCATGCATGAACACCGGGGAAATCGTGAGCATCCGACGACACTTCAATATGTGGTACTTCATCACCCTCCAACCAAACACATTGTGAACACATCAAACCTGCAGCACACCAAGTGCAGTAAAATCCACCAACACTTCAACTTGCACAATCATAACCAAGCCAAAATCACATAACACAACACAACCACTGTTAACCTACAGTTGCAAGTCATGATAAGCTAATCTCCTTCAAATTGTCACCTGTAATAGCCATTCATAATACATCACTTGAACACACTTCCACTAAGTTAACTAAGTAGCTAATTTCCAACTCAGTGAGTTAACCATCTAAACTCACTGAGTTCATCCCAACTAACTCTAAACCTCTTTTAACTAACTCCATGCCTTAGAGATCCCAAGCCTAATCCCTATAAATTCTCATCTTCACCATCATTTGAAGGATCCACTACTCACTTCACTTTTCAGTACTTCCTCACTTTTTCTACAAACATCACCTTCAACCTTTCTCACTTCATCTTCTCCATTTCTTCACCCTACACCAAAGCTCACACCACCATTGAAGCAAGCTTCACATTGAAGTTTGTTATCAATTGACCTGAACCTCTCGCATTCAATAATCATCCCTACATTCATAT
Organism: Lathyrus oleraceus; assembly: GCF_024323335.1. NCBI lineage: Eukaryota > Viridiplantae > Streptophyta > Magnoliopsida > Fabales > Fabaceae > Lathyrus > Lathyrus oleraceus. The sequence goes on along the minus strand of NC_066581.1, from coordinate 213,772,363 downwards.
GATCAACATCAACAATAATTCTTTGGTTCAGAATTTTCAGAGTTGATTCTTGAAGAGGAGGAGTTCATGGAAGAGAAGAGGATTAACGGTTTAAAGTAGAATAATCTCTGGTTTTCTATCATTCATCTTCATCACTCCCAAATTGCAACAAATTCCAAGACAATCCTCCGTCTTGTAGGTTGGTGAATGTTCATCTTTCATCTGTGCTTGTTTGCTGAATTTTTACACCACTTTGTGGCTTGTGCAGTGAAGAATCAAAACCCCAAAGTTTGATGGTTGGATTCTCCTCCATCTCTATTTAATTGCAGATTTTCATACTTAGGGTTCTTGACCTTAGTGGCTTAATTTCCATAATTAGTCAATTTGCGGTTAGAATGATTGAATGATTAGGATTGAAGAGGTTGAGAGGAGTAAGAAATGATACTTTTTCTTGATTCTGGTCGGCTCGGCCGCCTCTGGCGTGGTGGTGCCGGAGCTCCGGTGTTGGTTCTATTTGACATGAAAATTAGAAGATGATGTGGGAATGAGTGTTGACTTTCCCACCTGTCTATTTGCAAGTTTTTTTTGGGCTTAACCATTAAGCCTAATACTCTATTTTCTACACCCCTATTTTGCTTGGCAACAAAATTGTCGAATCCAACTACATTTGGGCTTATCCTGGTAGGCCCAAAGCCTCTATTGCTGAATTATGCATTCTTTATTCAGGGCCTGCACCCCTTGGGCCCAACATGTCAATCACCTTCAATCCTAATTTTGCTTTTTGTTGGTAATTTTACTAATTGTCTTGTTAACATTTTAACTAAGCCTAATTAGGATTTAGACTTTAATTAAATTTTTTGTATGGTTTTCTAAATTTGTGCTCATGATTTGATACTTTTAGTAGACTATTTTACCCTTTAGGGGTAATTTTGGATATTTTACTCATACAATCACATGCTCCCTTAGGAATAGAATTTGACTTAGAATTCTAATCAAAGAGTCTCAACATTAACATGTTCCCTTAGGGTTTCTAACATAGAATTTGCAATTAACCATGACATGCTCCCTTATGCTAGTTTGATTAATTCTAACCATTAGATTATGTGCTAACCTAGTTTTCAAACCAAAACAAATCCATGATTAAATCGATCAAAAGCAATTCTGATTAATTAAATCCTTTGAACTTGTATAATCCCACAGTCCAATTTGAGTGACCAAAAGACCCTTGGTCACTTAATAATACTTTTCTTCAAAGCTGTGGAGCTCGAAGCCTCAAGTCAGATTTCTCAATCAAGGCATCCTCAGTCATACCAAGCAGTGGATTATGCAAGCATATCAAAGGTGGCATCTTCAAAAACTTGTCAAGTCAAAGTTAGAAGGGTGTGGCACGAGCCTTAAGCAATAGAGAAGGAATGTGATTAGAGTATTCCTACCCCCATTTTGGGTATCTTTGAGTATGGGACGTACGACCTAGTGCTCATCGTATCCACCTTTGTTCATAGACTTTAGTATAATTCTAATTATACGATTGACAATCTTATCTCCCTTCACCAAGCATCATGAATTGAGTTGTACGAGATGAGCCTTAAGCAATGGAGAATGAGCGGGGATGGAGTATTCCTACCCCCATTCTGAGTATCTTTAGGTATGGGACGAATGACCCAGCGCTCATTGTATTCACCTCTATTCATAGACTTTAGCGCAACTCGAATCGAACGATTGATAAGGTCTTCATCAACACAAGCAATAACTGAAATTCTTCTCTATCCGATCATTCAATCCTCATTCAATTCATGCATCTCTTGGGATTATTATCTAAGGGTCGCATACCCATTTCTCAATCTTTAGCTTCAGGCATTGCCTATCAGTTTGGACCATGGCTTACTTTGTGGCTTTCCCTCAAGATGCAGACCCTGGCAACCTTCTAGCCCATGAAGTCCAGACTCTGGCTTGATCCTTTGCCTCTAGGTGCAGACTTTGGCGAACCCCTTCAGCTCATGGAGTTCAGACTCTGGCTCTATTCTTTGCCCATAAGATACAAATCTTGGCATTCTTGCCTTATGGAGTTCGGACTATGGCTAAACCACGTTTGTCTGTGTGGTTGATCACCATCTTTGGTTAGTGTCATTTCCTTGCTTGCTAAGCAATCTACCTCGCCTCTTGGCAATCCTATCAAATCCTCTTCTTTTAAGCCCTAGTGGACTTAACTACGAAAGCTCTGATTTCCTTCTTGCACTATAAGGATACGCAGGCAGGAGAATTCAGATTCTTCATGAGTTATCTTATTTATCAAGCTTCCTACCCTATTTATCAATCAATCATTCTCCAATCATTCAATCAATACCATCCTTTTGAGATCAACCATACATCTCCTTGGACTCCTTGTCTGTCCTTTTAGGATGTCTTTACGACAATCCATCTCCTCAATCGAGAGTTGTTTGGGCTACAACCTCAAACACTTAAACCGGTCTTTCTTTTTGGCTTTACCTTATAGTGGCGGCCTGCTAGTCCACGTATTGGTAAATGCCTACATTTCTCTTTGATATAGAGTCTATCTCCTTCTTGGATCCAAGATACTATCCTTCGTTGATCTCGAACTATTGGTTTCCCCAGCAAGTGATACACTATTCCTTGTACTATCCAGTACTACAATCATCCCTTGAATTGGTGTTTTTCTTATGAGCCCTTGTTGCTTAGACAAATGTCCCTATATCTCTATTCTCGTGGTTCCGAACTACGATTGCTCTGACTTTCTCATTGCACGATGAGAATACATATGCACGAGGATGAGAATCCTTGGCGAGTATACTTCTAATTATTCCTTCTTTTTCCTTAGGGCACCATTCATAACTTTCATTATCCATTATCTACCTTTGATCATAAGTCGTTCATCCAGTGGCATACTGTCTCTTTGACATCGAAATACATTTTCTTTGGATCCATATAGATCCTTTTAGGACACCTAATGTAGTCTGCCTTTCTACCTATAGTTGTTTGGGCTACAACCTCAAACACGTAATTCCTCCTTTTTTGGCTAAACACCTGTAAGACCCCAATTTTGTCCCTAAGATCCCTCATGGCATCATATCATATCATATCATTGCCTCAAGGATCTTTGTGCATCTTGCTTGCTCCTCTGTGGATGGGTTATCTTTTGAGAGTGTTTCTTGATCACCAAGCATATTTTGCATTTGTATATCATTGCTTTTCATTTGTTTACTAACCAAAAGTACAAAAATATTGTCATTTAACCTTGTTACTTGCAGATGAAGCAATCTTAGGTCAAGACAATCAAAGGCAGCCATTGAGCAATAGATGGTGGCCATTCTTGAGAATTTGGGCACCATGATCATTCATCAAGAGTTCATATAATCTATGGTATCATTTTGAATCAAAATCTCAAGTGGTAGAGGCTTGAATTTCATCAGAGCATAGCCAGGTCAATTGAAACCCTAGAAAAGTCAACACAAGTCAACTGTGCATTCAATCATGGATTTGAAGGTGGGAGATGGTTAAAGAGACCTCATTCATGTCCATACAAGTCTCATTTGACATTTCAAATATCAACATTGAGGAATTTGAGGTCAGATGAAAACTTTCCAAAAATAGTAAGTGACCTGTAATTTGGAATTGCCAAGAATGGAAAGGTCTTCTCCTCAAGATTACATCGTCAAACATGCTTCAAATGAAATTTTTCCCAACATGAAAGTTGAAGATCTTGCTCTCACCTTTCCAAAAAGTCCAAGAACATGAATTTCTCATGTATGGTTGAAAAGATATGGATCAATAATTGCCAAGTGAATTTGAACTTCAAGCATGCATAACTTTTGAACCATAAGGCCAATTGAAGTGGTTCTTTTTGGAACATTTCTCTCTTGGCTTCTACTATCCAAAACATGCATCACATACCATGCATTTCCATCATAAAAATATTGACATTTTCATTTGAATTTCATTTGAATTTTAGAGGGAAATTTCCAATTTGAAAATTGTGCATTGCTTTCACTTCCAACCAATTGCATTTGCTTCCAAACAGGTTTTTAAGTGCATTTCCAAGCTAATTCGTGCACTGTAGCATTGCATGCATGCATGAGGGGTGCTTTGGCCATTTTGCATAAACACTTCAATTTCACTAATCCTTGGCATTTTGGCTAATTGTGATTAACAAGCTTGATTAGTACACCATATAAAAGGCAAAGCATAACAGAATTGGGGATTAACAACACCAGAATTCAGATCTAGATCAAAACTTCTCAATCTTCTCACTTTTCTTCAATTTTCTTGATATCTTTTGCTTTGTTCTTGATTTGTTCATCATCCATAAGCATTGTGGAAGTAGATTGAAGCAAGATCCTGAAGAATTCATCAAGAATCGAAGCTGTTGAAGTTTATGCACATCCATGGCAGTTGAAGTTTTTGGACAAAGCAAGCACGATTGAGCTATTATTCCTCATCCATTCATCTATCTCATCATTGGAGAACATCTGTTCCAGCTTTCCAGGACCTGAATTGCGCGATTCCACTGCTGCATCTTCATTGAGGTTAGAATTCGAGTTCCTCAATTCGTGAAATAGTTGTATGCATGTTGTAGATCTTCTATTGGTGGTTATGCTGAGCTTTGTTTCATTAAATTCCATGGAGAAATGAGATAGTTATGCTAGATCTAAGTTTGATACATGAAAATTATTTTGCTCGAATCTTTGAACCTAGGTCGAATTAGCCAAATCCAAGCCTCGATCCATGTTGTATGTTAAAAGATGAAGCCATTGATGTAATTCTTGTCAATTTCTGCGCGAAAGTGTTCTTGAGTGTATGAACGCGTATGAATGTGATGAAGGAATTAGGTTTTCATTTCCAGAAGTGTTTTTGATCTTCATGAGCGCGGGTTGCATGTGTTTCGTTGTTTAAGACCATGCATTGGTTGCATTAAATCCAGCGTGGCAGAATGATTGGTCCAAAATAATTTGCGCTGCCATGTAGACTTAAGTGAAACGCAGAGTTTCACGTTAGCGCGCGCTAGTTTTGAATTCCAACACACTTCGATTCCGGGCGCATGCTTTTTCAAACTAGGCCTTTGCATTTTATTTCATTATTCCATCCATGTTCATGTATGCTTGTTCATGTGTTTTTAATTTTTCCTTTCACTTCCAAAAATCATAACTCCATAAATAATGATCCAAATCATGTGTGGTTTTTTGCACTTTGTTCCTCATGATATCTACTTTTTTTTTGGCTATTTTTCCAGAATTTGTGCTCGGTTGGAATTTAAATTTGCCTAGGGTTTGTGTATGCATATGCTATCATGTACCTTGCTTGCCATTTTCTTTGTGAAATAATGATGGTTGATCCAATGAATCTAAAAATTGACATGCTTAAACTAGACACTTTGCATGATCTTTTGGTGTTGAGTTTGCATTTTTCTCATTTCTGGATGTTGAGTTATGATCTGGTTAATGTAGGTGTGACAATGTGTGTCACACCATTGCTTGCTCAATTTGTTGATTTTCTTTGCCATGCCAATTAAATGCCAAATGATCTGATTTTTTGCATGTTGCTTCTTCTGGATGTTAGAATTGATCATGAATTTTCGTGGAATTTTAGGATTCATTTCTGATTTGTTTGATATTTTTCTTTCTGGATTGCCATTTGTGGACTTTTTGATAGTCATGAACTTCAATGATTTGTGAAATGTTGGATGTTTATCATATGAACTTGAAATTTTTCACATGTTTTCTAGACACTTTGAAGTTTATTGTGGCTTTGGTTTGAGTCATTTATCATTTGTCATATCTGTTTTAGGATTGCCTTAAATTGATGTATCAATTTGTGCATTCTTTGAGCTTGTTTGTGTTTACCTTGACTTGATGAATTTGATTTCCATGCTTATACTTGTCCAAATGCCATGATTTTTGGTGTGTTGATCATTTGATATGTCCTGTTTAGCCATGATTTTTCTTGAGATTTATTAAGTCATTTTGGAATTAATATGCATTTGATCATTTTGTTGCCTCAATTGAGCTTTCAATTTGCATGCCTTGCCTTACTTGATGTGTGAAATGAATTTGGTAATTGATATTGACATGAGACCTTTTGGAATAGTTTCTTATTTGATTGAATTTGATTCATGTCAATTTTCATGTTCTGTTTTGAATTATTTCTCCCCCTTTGACCCTAGGCTTTGTCCTAGTGTTTTGCCTCTCATGTTTGAAGCTTTGTTTTAGGTGGCACATACAAGTTACACAATTGATGATGCCTCATCTTGAGAGCATTTGATATTTGCTTTTGATTACTAATGTGTGTTTTGTAGGTTAATGTTGATTCAATTGAGATTGACTTGTGGCTTATGCCTTTGCCTATATTGGTTGTCTGTTGCCTTAACTGTTGGTTGTTTATCTGAGTTGTATACTGATTTGTTTGATGTTTCAACAGGTACATTAGTTGCTTAAGTTCATTTTGAACTTGCTTTTGCTTGGTTGCTTAACCACTTTAGGTATAACCTCTCTTCTTCATGTAGTCTAGAAGACCTGGCCTGTTATGTGGCCAGACACCTGTCTGAAGTCCTCCTTAAGAGGCAATGCTTGTGATTGTTTATCTTTGTCCTAAGCAGGAAAAGTCCTCATATGAGGCAATTGGTAGATAAAAGAGATGTGTAGTCCATCTCCTACTATTCAGTGTGTCATCCCTTTGCTCACATTACATGTTGATGCATTGTGGATACTAACCCAAGATCTATAGAGTCATTACTTGTGGAGAGAGTTCCAACTTTCTGAACTCCCACACCTTCTATCATTTGAAGCTCTCCCAGGCCAGGGATAAGAGCTATGAGGCACACCCCTCATCTCCATTTCATCTGCTTCACCTTAACTCTCAATGTTAAGGTTAAGAGCACAACTTACCCCATTCCAGTTGACTTTAAAGTCTAACCCTTGCTTGAGCCTAATTGCTTGTGTATAGTGGGTGCTAATTGCCTTTGTTCGATTGATTGCTTGATTCATCTGTGCATGCTTGCTTGTGTGCTTTGTGCATTTATCATCATTAATTGTTCATTATTACATGATCATCATTTCATATCTCTGTGACATCTTTGTTTGTCCATTGAGGAATCAGTTGTAAGTCCAGTTGTTGGCCATTGATCCTATGATTTGGAAGGATTTGAGTGTAAGACCATTTGTTGGTAACTAGTATCCCCTTTACTTATTGCTCTTGTTTGTTTGTTGTATGTGAGGATGCAATTGTAAGTCCATGTTGTTGGCATTTGTACTCCTATGATCATCCTTTGGAGATTGGTATAAGCCCAGATAGATTGGCATCTGATATCCATGTTTTGTTTTGTTTGTGAGACTAGTGTAAGTCCATTGATTGGCATCCGGTATCATTGTTTTGTTTTAGGAGATTGGCGTAAATCCATTGATTGGTATCCGGTATCCGTGTTTGTTTGTGAGACTAGTGTAAGTCCATTGATTGGCATCCGGTATCATTGTTTTGTTTTAGGAGATTGGCGTAAATCCATTGATTGGTATCCGGTATCCGTGTTTGTTTTGTGAGACTAGTGTAAGTCCATTGATTGGCATCCGGTATCATTGTTTTGTTTTAGGAGATTGGTGTAAATCCATTGATTGGTATCCGGTATCCACCTTTGTTTGTGAGATTGGTATAAGTCCATTGATTGGCATCCGGTATTATCTTGCTTTGCATTTGCTTACTTGCATTGTTGTTTATTCCAAAGGACACACTTGGATCATCTTCCATATGATTTCAAGAGGTGAACATCTAAGAAGTTTTACTTCCTCACCCTCCCATTTTTTTTTCTGTGTGTGTTTCCAAAACTCCCTTTTCACATTGTTAATTCAAAAACTTTGAACTATTGTGCAAACATTCTCATCTCTTTTCAAATTAGAAACCTAGGCTTTAGGCCTTTGACTTTTTTCAAACTCCATTTCATGACACTTCTTTGAATTGAATTCTAATCATACTTTGACCATATTTTGTAAATACTCATAATTGGTTAATCACACTCATTCAATTGTTTTGTGGCTTTGTCCATTGTTGATATGTTTTCATACATTAGCCATAGGTTTCAATTATCATAGTGGTTGATATAAATCTCACCACATCCTTAGTGAGTTGATTGTGAGTCTTCCATACTTATTATAGGGTTAACCCCTCACTAGTATGTTGAAGCTATCCTCGCATGGTGGATTGTTGGTCTTGGTTGAGTTTTCTCCTGTTGATAATGAAAAGCCTTAGTGCTCTTGTTTTAAAATGAACCCACTCATATTTTGGAAATCTTTTAGCCGAACTACGGCGTTTTGATCCTTACCTTTCATGGAAGGTACTTAGGCAACGGGTTCATCCGTTCAAACACAAAAATAATGAATTGTATATTCTTTTCTCATCCTTTCAATCCATGTTTGCACAATAAATATTTCATAAACAAATAACATTTCGTACAACAAGTGTGAAAAGGGCTCCCTAGGAGTACCTAGGACGTTTTGGGTGCCTAATACCTTCCCATTGCGTAATTTACCCCTTACCCAGATTCTTTGATCTTTTCATTAGTTTTCTACGTGTAAAACTTCTTAGGCTTTTGTTCGCTTTTTAGCCATTCCTTTGGATAAATAAAAGTGCGGTGGCGACTCAATTCTTTGTATGCTTTGCTTTTGATTTAATCAATAAATCATAAAGTGACGAATACACCGCTACAGAAAAGTGGCGACTCTGTTGGGGATAAAATTAGACCTTCCTTGGTGGTATTGCCTACTTTTCACCCTTGTTGTGTGATATTTGTTTATCTGTTATTTGACATATTTTTGTACAATTTGGGATAACTGTATTGATTGTAATGTTTGAATTGCTTGACATACAATTGCTGTTTGCTTTGGTGATCTCTGTGAGATGAGTTCTATACCCGAACTCGAGTGCACTCTAGGATAGGAGAATGGCATAGTCTTGTTGACTGGTGTGGAGTATTCCTTAGCCAGTTGACTTGCGAGTCCATTCACTTGGTGGAGGTCATGTTGGATTAATAATGTCACACAAGTTATTTGTGGTTAGGCATTATTCTTTCAATCATGTGCCTTAGAAGCCAAGGACCTTAGTTTACCAAGCCCATCTTGGCCTATTTTTAGGACGTAGTGCGGAGGTCGTTCAGATGTCAGATCTGATGCGATTGTTACGCGATACTACACTCATAAGAGTCTCTCTTGAGAATATTTTTGGAATACGAGTATTCGTTCCTCCGATAATATCCGAAAGATGGGACGATGATTATGGGAACCTCTGGTAGAACATGTTTGGCAGGTTTAAACCCTAGTACACTCCCTTTGGGTGGTTCTTAATCGAGACTCCATGCTCGTGACTCTCAACAAACCCGTGATTCATGGTTGAGTCGTTCAAATATCCTTAATATCAATGGAACTTGGGCGTTGATAAGGTGTAAACCATAATCCGCCAAAATGGATGATTGATATTAAGGATGTTTGAGCCGGTTCATGTATTGTTAATATCAATGGAACTTGGGTGTTGATAAGGTGAAAACCATAATCCACCAAAATGGATGATTGATATTAAGGATACAATGAGCTTTCCCATGACCTTTGTCTGGTGTGACTTGCTTGATCCTTGAGTGTGATTGTTGCATTCATGCATTCATGCATTCATCTGCATTCATGTCATCAGAAAAATGAGAAAATTTTCAAGGAACTTAAAGGGTTTATTTGCAAAATTTTCAGACATGGAAAGACCGAAAAGGCATACAAAGAAGTACAGCTTTAGACAGCCCGATGTGAAAGAGTTAAGGAATCTGACATCTTATGTATTAGATCCCTTGGGTTTCAAAGCTCGGTATGGGAAGCTTCTGCCTCTGTTGACTACTCAGGTTGATGAGGGTTTGATGAGTACTTTGGCTCAGTTCTATGATCCTCTGTATCACTGCTTCTCATTTCCGGATTTCCAGCTGTTGCCTACGCTTGAGAAGTATGCTCATCTTATTGGGATCCCGATTCTGGATCAGGTGCCGTTCAGTGGCTTAGAGAGTATTCCGACTTCTCGAGAGATTGCAGACTTGTTGCACATAGATGAAGCCTTGATTAAAGCTAATCTGACCACCAAAGGTGGAATTCAGGGTCTTCCTTCTGATTTCCTCATCGCTCAAGCTACCGTTTATGGGAAGGCCAGGAGTGAGGATGCCTTTGAGGCTTTATTTGTGATGCTCATCTATGGTTTGGTATTATTCCCCAACATCGACAAATTTGTGGATGTGAACGCCATTAGGATCTTCTCAATTCTTAATCCCGTTCCGACTCTGTTGGGTGATGCCTATTTCTCTTTGCATCTGAGGAATGCAAAGGGTGGAGGAGTTATTGTGTGCTGTTTGCCTCTGCTGTATGAGTGGTTTATTTCTCACTTACCGCAGACGGTCGCTTTCAAGGAGAACAAGGGATGTCTACGGTGGTCTCAGAGACTCATGTCTCCACTAATGATGATATCTCTTGGTATGATCGCGTGTATGATACTGTGCAGATTATTGATTATTGTGGTGAATTCCCTAATGTGCCTCTTCTTGGTACATGTGGTGGGATCAGCTACAATCCTATTTTAGCACGTTGTCAGCTTGGGTTCCCCCTAAAGGATAAACCTCATAACATTCTGTTAGAAGGTGTATTCTTTCAGGAGGGTAAAGATCCCCAAGGCCTGAAAGCCAGATTTGTCCGCGCTTGGCGCAAGATTCAGAAGAAGGGTAGGAATGAGTTGGGTCCGAAGAACTGCATTGCTTTGGAACCATATACTTCTTGGGTCAGACAGAGAGCTGCAGAATATCTGATGCCGTATGATCATCCGAGACCTACACCATTGGTTGTGGCTGGGCCTTCAACCCTCCCTAACCAAGGTGTATAGGAGTTGAGAGAAGAAGACCTTTCACGTGCTTGGATCCGTGAAAGAGAAGAATTGCTTCAGCAAATCAAGGAGAAGGACGCTCTGATTGAGTTTCTCGAGCATCAGGTGATCGATGATCCGAATGATACTTGGACTTCTCTGCTTCCTCGGTCTTCCAAATTCTGGAAGAGGAAGTATGATCGAATTGCGAAGGAGAAAGCGGATATGGAAGCGGCCTATGAGAGAGAGATCAAGAAACTGTGTGCATCTCGTCTTCCAGCATCCCGAGCTTCTAGGGATCCATAGGATGTCTATTTTCCTTTTCCCTTATAATAATAAAATGTTGTACTTCTTTGTTCAAAAATATATTTGATGAGATATTTTCCATATGCTATTAAATGCTTAAAAATTAAAATTGCAAATAATACCCTAAAAAGTTCCTTGAAATAAAAAACAAAGCATATGCACAAGCATTGCATGCATCATTTTGCATAAGCAGGTATCTCGTTCTTGGTCTTCTTGTATGTGGCCTAACTCTGTGCTCTTCATTTATTTTGAAGACAAGATGACTCACCGGTACTATACAAGAGCCAATTCTGCAAGAGTGATGGATCAACTTGAGCAAGAGAACAGTGAACTGAAAGAAGAGGTTGCCAGACTTGGCGCTTTGATGGAGCAACTCCTTGCTGCTCAGAACCAACCTTCTCAATCTCCTGCAACTCCTCCCCAGAGGACGGTTATATCTGAAGTTGTTGCTCCGACTGTGCCAGCTGCTAGTGCTCACTTTATGCCGCATGCCATGCCAGCCGGGTTTCCTTGGGGTATGCCTCTGGGTTTCATGTCTGATATTCCAGCTCCCATTTTTGCTTCTATGCCGGCATCTAGCCCGGTCTTTGTTGCCGCTCCTCCTGTCGTGCATACCATTCCCAGGGTAGACGACACCATCTATCATTCTGAGCCGTCTGAGGGCCCAAATGTTAATGAAAAGATGGATGCGATGAATGATCAATTCCTTGAGCTGCGAAAGGAATTGAAGACCCTCCGAGGGAAAGATCTGTTTGGCAAGTCTGCTGCTGAACTTTGCCTTGTTCCCGGTGTTAAAATTCCGATCAAATTCAAAGTGCCTGACTTTGAAAAATATAAGGGGAACACCTGCCCTCTCGCTCACCTGGTTATGTATGCCAGGAAAATGTCTACGCAAACAGATAATGATCAACTGCTGATTCATTATTTTCAGGATAGTTTGTCCGGTGCGGCTCTTCGCTGGTATATGAGCCTTGATAATGCAAACATCCGGTCCTTCAATGATCTTGGCGAAGCCTTCGTCAAGCAATATAAGTACAATGTTGATATGGCGCCTGACCGTGATCAACTCAGGGTCATGTCTTAGAAGGATAAAGAGACATTTAAGGAGTACGCCCAGAGGTGGCGAGAGTTGGCTGCTCAGATTAGTCCTCCGCTGGAAGAGAAAGAAATGACTAAGATCTTTTTGAAGACTCTTAGCTCATTCTATTATGAGCGGATGGTTGCGAGCGCTCCCTCTGATTTCACCGAGATGGTGAACATGGGGATGCGTCTGGAGGAAGGAGTCCGTGAAGGACGTCTGTCAAAGGATGAGAGCTCTTCTAAACGGTATGGGGCGTTTAAGAAGAAAGATGAGGAGGCACATGCTGTGCAATCCCATGCTAAGCCAAGAAGACCCTCTGTGCAGAGGAAGCCAGTACGTCGTTCTAGCAATCAGCACCAGGTGGCTCACATAGCACCTGTCTTCAGAGATAGTGCTCAGTATCAGCAGCCCAATCAGCATCAGCATCAGCAACAACCTCAGTATCAGCAGCAGCACCGTCCACAGCAACAGGCTTACCAGCCTCGTGGCAGTACCAGCAATCAGGCTAACCTGAATTATGATAGGAAGAAGATCAGTTTTGATCCCATTCCGATGTCATATGCTGAATTGTATCCTTCCTTGTTGAAAAGGAAACTGGTTACTCCCAGGGATCCTCCAGCTATGCCTGCGAATCCGCAATGGTGGTATAAGCCAGATCAACACTGTGTTTATCATTCCGGTGCTCCGGGTCATAACATAGAGAACTGCTATCCGTTGAAGACTAAGGTTCAAGACCTTATGAGATGCGGCATTTTGAGCTTCGAGGACTCAGGCCCCAATGTTACAAAGAACCCATTGCCCGAGCATGGGAAATCAGTGAACATGGTCCAGGGGTGCCCTGGGAAGTACAAAGTCAAATATGTGAGCCATATTCGACAGTCGTTGGTCGAGTTGCATCGTTTGCTGTGTCAGTACAGCCATATGGAGCATGACCATGACAGATGCCGCATCTGTTCAGTTAATCGTCTGGGTTGTCGCCAAGTGCGAAGAGAGCTTCAAGAGCTATTGGACGAAGGAACCATAGAGATTCTTCAGAACCGTAATGTTGATGAAGATGAACCAGAAGTGAATGTTATTTCTCCTGTGTTCAAGCTGCCTGAGCCTGTTGTCATTCGTTATGATGGCAGCAAGCTGAAGGTCTCTCCTTCTCTAATAATCAAGCCCGCATGCCCTGTGCCTTATTCTTCGGAGAAAGCAATTCCTTTCAGATACAATCCCGTTGTTGTGGAATATGGGAAAGAAGTGTCGTTGCCTTCCACTTCTGTTACTAATATTGCTGATGTTAGTGGGTTGACCCGAAGCGGTCGTGTGTTCTCTGCACCCTCTAAACCTCGTGTTGCTTCTGATACTGCCGAGCGTCCGGTTGGGACGGCTGTGAATGTTCAGAACCCGACACTTGCTGTTGCCAAACCCTCCTCTGTACAAAAGACTCCTGATTCTTCTGTTGGCCCGAGTGGCGTTGTGAATGAAGAATGTGATGAGATGCTGAGGCTCCTCAAAAAGAGTGAGTACAATGTTGTAGACCAGCTTCTACAAACGCCATCCAAAATCTCCGTTTTATCTCTGCTTTTGAATTCAGAACCCCATAGGGAGGCTCTGCAGAAAGTATTGGATCTGGCATATGTTGATCATGATGTCACCATAGAACAGTTTGACAGTATAGTTGCAAACATCACTGCTTGCAACACTTTGAGTTTCTGTGACGCTGATCTCCTTGAGAAGGGAAGAGACCACAACATGGCTTTACACATCTCTATGAACTGCAAGACTGATGCCATGTCCAACATGCTGGTGGACACTGGATCATCTCTTAATGTATTACCAAAGACCACACTCTCTAGATTGTCATATCAAGGTCCTCCTATGAGGCAGAGTGGTGTTGTTGTGAAGGCTTTTGATGGGTCACGTAAGACTGTGATTGGGGAAGTTGATCTCCCGATCAAGATTGGACCAAGTGATTTCCAGGTTACCTTCCAGGTTATGGATATCCACCCATCTTATAGCTGTCTCCTTGGTAGACCATGGATTCACGAGGCTGGCGCCGTGACATCCACCCTACACCAGAAGCTGAAATTTGTTAAGAACAAGAAACGTGTTGTGGTAGGGGGAGAAAAGGCTCTCCTGGTTAGCCACCTGTCTTCTTTCTCGTATATTGATGCTGAGGATGAAGTTGGAACTCCGTTCCAAGCTTTGTCTATTGCTGAACCGATTGAGAAGAAGTCTCCTTCATTTGCTTCCTACCGTGATGCGAAACTGGCCATTGAATGTGGTGCAGTCACTGGTTTGGGGAAGATGATCGAGCTTGAAGACAATAGATCCCGGGCTGGCATTGGCTACTGTTCTGGGGCATTCAACGAGCAAGGTTTGTTCAAGAGTGGAGGTTTCATCCATGCTGATCAAGCTGAGGAAGCTGCTGCTATCTTGGAAGAGGATGCAGAGGATCTGAACAACTTCATCATACCTGGTGGTGTCTGCCACAATTGGGTCGCTGTAGATGTTCCTACAGTCATTCATAGATCAGAGTAATTGTTCACTTTGTTCAAAACCCTTCTCCTATTCCAAAAGGAGATGTGATGACATTGTTGGCAGCATTTATACAATGATATTTTCATTCAATTAATGCATTGTTAAACATTTGTTTTTCCATTTGTTTTCACTTTTTGCTTTTTCATGAAATCAGTGATCACAAAAAACCCATAAAAACAAGAATAAAAGCAACATTTTTCATCTGCATAATGATTTGCTTGTTTAAATTCTAAAGTTTTTTATTAACCAAAATCATTATACAGGTTGATTATAAAACCCATTGAACATAATGATCCAACGCCATCTCCCAATTTTGAATTCCCTGTATTCGAGGCAGAAGAAGATGATGTTGAAGGGATTCCTGATGAGATTACCCGTCTCCTTGAGCACGAGAAGAAGATCATTCAGCCGCATCTCGAAGATCTGGAAACAGTCAACTTGGGGTCTGAGGATTGTGTTCGTATGGTGAAGATTGGGGCGCTTCTTAAAGAGTCTGTCAAGAAGGGGTTGATCAGTTTGCTACGAGAATATTCCGATATCTTTGCTTGGTCATATGAAGACATGCCGGGTTTAGATACAGATATTGTGCAACATTTCCTGCCTTTGAAGCCTGAGTGCGTGCCTGTGAAGCAGAAGCTCAGAAGAACTCATCCAGATATGGCGGTGAAGATCAAAGAGGAAGTTCAGAAGCAAATTGATGCAGGGTTTCTGGTGACTTCTACATATCCTCAATGGGTGGCCAATATTGTGTCTGTGCCTAAGAAAGACGGAAAAGTCCGTATGTGTGTTGATTACAGAGATTTGAATAAAGCTAGTCCTAAAGATGATTTCCCTCTACCACACATTGATATGTTGGTAGACAATACAGCTAAATTCAAAGTCTTTTCCTTTATAGACGGATTTTCCGGATATAATCAAATCAAGATGGCACCCGAGGATATGGAAAAGTCAACATTCATCACACCTTGGGGAACATTCTGTTATCGAGTGATGCCCTTCGGTCTGAAGAACACCGGAGCCACGTATCAACGTGCCATGACTACCTTGTTTCATGATATGATGCACAAGGAGATAGAGGTCTATGTTGATGATATGATTGCTAAGTCCCGAACGGAAGTTGAGCATGTTGAGCATTTGTTGAAGCTTTTTCAGCGTCTGAGTAAGTTTAGACTTCGCCTGAATCCGAACAAATGTACATTTGGAGTCCGTTCCGGCAAGTTGTTGGGTTTTGTAGTCAGCGAGAGAGGTATTGAGGTTGATCCTGCAAAGGTCAAAGCAATACAAGAGATGCCTGCACCCAAAACTGAGAAGCAAGTCCGAGGGTTTCTTGGCCGCTTGAACTATATTTCCAGATTTATATCCCACATGACTGCCACATGTGCGCCGATATTCAAGCTCCTCCGGAAAGATCAATCTCATGATTGGACCGAGGATTGCCAGAAAGCTTTCGACAGTATCAAGGAATATCTGTCTGAACCTCCGATCTTGTCTCCGCCTGTGGAAGGAAGACCTCTGATTATGTATTTGAATGTGCTTAAAGACTCGATGGGTTGTGTACTCGGTCAACAAGATGAATCAGGGAAGAAAGAATCTGCTATATACTACCTCAGTAAGAAATTTACTGATTGTGAGTCTCGGTACTCTATGCTTGAGAAGACGTGCTGTGCTTTGGCTTGGGCTGCTAAGCGTTTGCGCCAGTACATGATAAATCATACCACTTGGTTGATATCCCGAATGGATCCAATCAAGTATATTTTCGAGAAGCCTGCTTTAACCGGGAGGATTGCCCGTTGGCAGATGTTGTTGTCTGAGTATGATATCGAGTATCGAGCTAAGAAAGCTATCAAGGGTAGTATCTTGGCTGACCATTTAGCGCACCAGCCGATTGAAGATCATCAGTCAGTTCAATACGACTTCCCAGACGAGGAAATTCTGTATTTGAAAATGAAAGATTGTGATGAGCCTACACTTGATGAAGGTCCAGAACCTGGTTCCAGATGGACGATGGTGTTTGATGGCGCTGTGAATCAGTACGGAAATGGGATTGGGGCAGTAATCATTACTCCTCATGGCACGCATATTCCGCTTACAGCAAGGCTAACTTTAAAATGCACGAATAATATGGCTGAGTATGAGGCCTGTATTATGGGACTGGAAGAATGTATTGATTTGAGAATCAAACATCTTGATGTGTATGGTGATTCGGCCCTGGTTGTCAATCAGATCAAGGGTGAATGGGAGACGAATCAGCCAGGTCTCATTCCGTATAGAGACTATGCGAGGAGGATTTCAACATTCTTTACGGAAGTTGACTTTCATCATATTCCTCGAGAGGATAATCGGATGGCAGATGCTCTTACTACGCTTGCTTCCATGATTGTGGTCAAGTATTGGAATGAAGTTCCTAACATTGCCGTGATGCGCTTGGATAGACCAACTCACGTGTTTGCAGTTGAAGAAGTGAATGATGACAAGCCTTGGTATTTTGATATCAAGAATTTCCTCCAGAACCAGGTCTACCCGCCTGGGGCATCTGTGAAAGATAGGAAAACTTTGAGAAGGTTGTCAGGCAGTTTCTACCTCAGTGGTGATGTGCTTTATAAGAGAAATTTTGACATGGTTTTGCTCAGATGCGTGGATAGACACGAAGCAAACCTGTTGATGACTGAGATCCATGAGGGTTCATTTGGTACTCATCCCAATGGACATGCCATGGATAGAAAGATGTTGAGAGTAGGCTACTATTGGCTGACAATGGAGTCTGACTGCTGCAAATATGTGAAGAAATGCCACAAGTGTCAGATTTATGCAGATAAGATTCATATTCCTCCGACACTTCTGAATGTGATTTCATCACCATGGCCTTTCTCTATGTGGGGAATTGACATGATAGGCATGATTGAACCGAAAGCGTCCAATGGGCACAGGTTTATTCTCGTAGCAATTGATTACTTCACCAAATGGGTTGAAGCCGCTTCGTATGCGAATGTGACCAGGCAGGTGGTTGTGAAGTTTATCAAGAACCAGCTGATTTGCCGTTATGGTGTGCCAGATAAGATCATCACTGATAATGGATCTAATCTGAATAACAAGATGATGGATGAGTTGTGCGCTGAGTTCAAGATTGCACACCATAATTCCTCTCCTTACAGGCCTAAGATGAACGGGGTTGTTGAAGCTGCTAATAAGAATATCAAGAAGATTATCCAGAAGATGACAGTTACGTACAAAGATTGGCATGAGATGCTGCCATTTGCTTTGCATGGATATCGTACATCTGTCCGCACTTCAACAGGGGCAACCCCTTTCTCTCTTGTTTATGGCATGGAGGCTGTTCTCCCAGTAGAGGTGGAGATCCCATCAATGAGAGTCTTGATGGAAGCCAAGTTGGCTGATGCTGAATGGATTCAGAGTCGTTACGACCAACTGAATTTGATTGAAGAGAAGCGATTGACTGCCATATGCCATGGTCAGTTATATCAGCAGAGAATGAAGAAAGCATTCGATAAGAAGGTCAAGCCTCGCGTGTTCCGAGAAGGAGACCTCGTGCTCAAGAAAGTCTTGTCTTTCGCGCCCGATTCCAGGGGCAAGTGGACTCCAAACTACGAGGGTCCATATGTTGTTAAGAGAGCCTTTTCAGGCGGTGCTTTGATGCTTACAACAATGGATGGGGAGGATTTCACTCGTCCTGTGAATTCAGATGCAGTCAAGAAATACTTTGCCTAAAAAAAAGTATATGCAAATGAAAAACAGAATAGCTCGCTAAGTTGAAAACCCGAAAGGGCGGCTTAGGCAAAAATGAGCGTCTCGGTGGAGAACCCGAAAGGGCGATCCAGGCAAAAATTAGAGACTTGAAAAAAAAGAGAATATTTGCATCCCGCTAGATTGAGTACCTCACCCTGGGGCAATCTAGGCAAGAATTAGGGATTTGGCGAGTAACTGCATCCTGACAAGACTTTCTGTTCCGCAGCCGTCTTTTCGCCAGAGATTCTCGATTCGTCGTCGACTGAAGCTTCGAATACATCGAGATTCAAATTGGTAGAGAAAGGATCACTATGTTCAATGTAGCCCTCTTCCAATATACATCACTGATTTCAAATTTGTACAGATCTATGGAGTCTTGCCATTTGCAGGCTACCATTCCATCAAATCAATTTGAGCTTTTTATCAAATTATTTGCACTCTTATTTGTTTCAATTCAACAAATGTTTTGCATGTTTTAATTGATAAAATGTCATTGTTTTAAACAAATAAATTTTTTCAAATTGTTGTTTTAAACAAAGTGAACATTCACAATGATGAAAGGATACTTAAGAATTTCTCAGTGCTCTCCCAAGGGTAGCATGATTTCCAACAGGTAAGACATTTGTTCATATTCCTGGCATGGTTGTATTCTCTTTATCCTGCTTTGTTGTTGGGGTTGTTCCCCAAGCAAAGTTGTTGTTGTGGGTTGTTCCCCAAGCAGAGTGCTTGTTGAAGACTTCGTTTTCTTCTCCAGCAGTAGTCTCTCTCCAGAGCAGTCGCCAGCGGAGTTGTTGTTTCTCTCCTCAGCATGGTTGCTTTCTTTTTGAAGATTCAGTGGTTGGTGGATTGATATCCCGGTACTTTACCACTTCCCTCAGCGCAGTCACCTGCAGATTTGTTGCTAGCTCCCCATCAGAGCGTTTAGCCTTCAGCAGAGTAGTGATTATTTTCCTCCTCAGCAGTTGTTGATTTGTTTTTTGGAAGGTGTAGCATTCAGTGGTTGATCCCTCAGCTCTCCTCCATATCCCCATTGGGTCCCTCAGTGGATTCCCTAGCCGTCAGTAGATTTGTGGTTTGGTGGATTGTATTTATGCAAAATCCCCAAAAGAGTTGGTATCCCCAACAAAGTCAGGATTGCATCTGTGATATTCCCCTCAGAATCTCCGCCAGAGCTGGTATCCTCGGCAGAGTTGCTTTTGTGGCAGTTTCTGCTTGTTGAAATCTCTGTTTCCCCAGTAGGGTCAGTTGGTAGTCTAGCATCCAGAGATTGGGTTGATTTCCTGATTGCTTTTGATCCTCAGTAGAGTGGCTTGTCGCATAATCTACTTGTGTGATCTGTTTTTCCTTCAGTGGGTGTATTCCCGAGGGAATGGCTATTTGTGTTCTCCCCAGAGTAGAGTTGCTTGTGCAGCAGATTCTACGTGGATGATCTGGTCTCCCTCAGTGGGTTGTTCCTCGGTGGAGTTGTGTGAAGTTGCTTTCATAGCAGTTCTCGCCTGTGCAGTGAACTCTTGTTCCCCTGCAGATATCTCGGGATTTCTCCTGATTCCCCCAACAGATTTGTCTTTGTGGCCGTCGTTGCCTGTTGTGACTTTCTGTACGCCAGTTGGGTTGACTGTTGATCCATTACTCAGAGATTTGGTGATATCTCTGACCTTTTGCCTTCCCGCAGATCTTGGCTTTTCAGCATGTGGATCTCCAGCAGATTGGCTTTCCAGTTGGTTTTTCCCCTGGAAGTGTAGTACCAGGCGTTTGATTCCTGGACTCTGTTTGTGTTAGAATTATCTGTTGTGTCAGCATTCATCAAACATAAATCGCGCATATTCATGCATAATCATAAACATTCAGATATTCATGTTGCATTTTGCCATATATCTTTTGTTGTTGTTCCCTGCTATGGTGATATAGATCTCTTTATAGATCTCCCCCCAAGCAGATGTCGGGTGTTTAATCTCTCAATATAGAGTCAGCCCGTAAGCAGAAAGTGTCTGTCTTTCCTTCTGCAGTTCCCCACTGAGATATATCCTCGCAGATGACGGTTTCTTCCGTTTCCTCCCAACACATATATTGGGATGGATTTTCCTATTGAGTTATATCCTCATTAGGACGAGTCTTGATGCAGTCTGTCTTTTCGGTTTGGTCCCGAATTGGCTATTTGTCAGCTGTTCCTGTGCTTCCCTGGGGAATAAATGAATGAATTGACCAGTAACCAACATTATTTCTTTTATCCCCAGTGGAATCTTTTCGGGCCTCTACCCTCATACCGGTAGTTGTAAGTCCTATGTTCCCTCTTCTTGGTGGAATTTGTGGTTATATACCTTTTATTCCTCAGTAAGAGTTGTTTGGTTTTCTACCCAATTTTCGGTAGTTGTAAATCCTAGTTTTTCTGCTCTCCAGCAGTTGGTGGTTTGTTATAAACCCTATTTTGGTGTCCCGTGCGGATTTATGATTCTTTCATTCCCCATGCGGAGTTGTTGGTTTTCTACCCCGTATTCGGTAGATGTAAACCCTTCTTTTTACCCTCATCAGAGTTTTGGCTACTACCCCGTATTCGGTAGTCGTAAGTCCTATCTCTTTTCCCCTAGCAGAGGTAACCTTTGTGGTTCGTTCTGGTTGATGGTGGGTTTTGTGCTGTTGTGGTTTTATTCCCAACGGAGTCTGTGCTGTTTGGGGATAATTGCCGGTTGCTAGCAATTTTATCCCCAGCCAGAGTTTTGGTCTTCTACCCCGTATTCGGTAGTTGTAAACCCAAATTTCTCCCCTTTGCAGAGTTAACCTTGTTGTTCATCCTAACCGATGATGGTTACTCTTTGTGGTTATCTTCATTCAATATTCGATGTCGATATTCCTCCCTTGCTTCTGGATAATTGCCTTTTGCTAGCAATTGTATCCCCAGCAGTCTTCTGGATCATTGCCGTATGCTTGCAATGTTATCCCTTTGAAGTCGTCAGCAAGTCCTTGTGGATAATTGTTGTTTATGCAATTCATCCCCGGATCATTGATTTTGTATCAATGAATTCCCAGTGAGTCTTCTTTCATTTACCCGTTTGCTTGGTAGTGATTGTTGCTCCCTTTGATTGGTCATCATTATATACCTAGTTTCGGTATCCCGATGCCTTTCTTTTCGGTTGATTTATCCTTTATTAACCCAGTAACCGATTGTGGATAATTTTCCATGCGAGTATGTTATCCACGTTCTGACGGTAATGGATAATATATCTCATGCACTCTTCAGTCGAAGCCTGTTGTGTTTCCTCGGTCGAGTAAGATTCGTTTTTCCTTCATGGAATCGAATATTCTTTGTTTCTTGGATAATTGTCGGATGCTTGCAATTTGTCCTCTGTGAGTTGTCTTTCGTTTACCCGTATGCTTGGTAACGATTGTCTCTCTTTTTGGTTGATCACCTATTATATGCCCTAACCGGTATCTCTGGTGTTTCTTCCTTTTCGAGTATATTATTCACGTTCTGACGGTAATGAATAATATATCTCTTTCACTCTTTGGTCGAAATCCTTTGTTGATCTTCCCCAGTAGAGTAAGATTCGTATTCTTTGTAGAATCGAATATCCATCCTTTGACCAGTTTGTGTTTTGGATGATGAGTGTTTTGGCATATATACCAATTCACGTTTTCGGTAGGTCACCTATTATATACCCCGACATCCCTGGTGTTTCCTTCCATGCGAGTATATTATCTACGTTCTGACGGTAATAGATAATATATCTCATGCGAGTATTCTATCCACGTTTTGACGGTAATGGATATTATATCTCATGCGCTCTTTGGGTTTGTGTCCCCAACTGAATAAGATTCGTTTTCCCGTTGTGGATTCGAATGACCATCTTGTAAGTCGATTTGCTTTTTCAAGCCCTCCTTTTGGATGATGAGTGTTTTGGCATATATACCAATTCACGCTTTGGTCGGTCACCTATTGTATGCCCTAACCGGTATCCCTGGTGTTCCCTCCTTTCTGCTCCCTATTATGACCTTGGTCCCCTGTGGAGTCAGATTTTCCTGAGTTGCTGTACCTTTTTCAGGTCTTTCTCAGATGTTTGGTTGATTGATGTCTCTCACCCTTATACCGGTCTTAGATATTCATTCTTCCTGAGTTTGTTACCCTTATACCGGTAACACCTCATTCTTTGTTGCTTCCCCGTGAGAGTCTTTTTAGACCTTCTCCAGTGGAGTTTCCGTTGTGATTTTACCCTTTTTGCTGTATTGGCGTTTTCCCCAATATATGCAATTTTCCCCGGCAGGGAGGTTCTTTGTGAATCTTTTCCTTGGTCCGAGTCCGAATTTTCATCCGAAGTATCCCTTGTGGATAGTTTGAGTCAGCTTGTGTCCTTCCAATGGTTGTGTCTTCCTTTGGAATTCTCCTTTTCCAGTGTGAGTCCTTCACTCCCCAGTTGAAGACTCTAGTCCAGTCATGTTTTGTTCACGCAGTGTCAGTTTTCCCCTAATTCAGAGTCGTGTCCTGCTCACGCATTCTTCTTCTTTTTCTTCTCCCCATAAGAGTCCTGTTAGAGTCTCTGTTCCTGGTGAGTGTATTAATCCGATGGATCGTCTTTTCTTCTGTGTGAACCATATCCCCACAGAGTTTGTGTCTTTTACATGCATACATCTGCATCATGAGGTCTCTTAGGGACCAAAATTCGTCTCATCACTGTTATTTAAGCCCATTCTACCGCGTCGAGATGAAGATTTCTAAACATCACTTCTCCGGCTAGAATGATCTTAAATAGGGGCATCTGTAAGACCCCAATTTTGTCCCTAAGATCCCTCATGGCATCATATCATATCATATCATTGCCTCAAGGATCTTTGTGCATCTTGCTTGCTCCTCTGTGGGTGGGTTATCTTTTGAGAGTGTTTCTTGATCACCAAGCATATTTTGCATTTGTATATCATTGCTTTTCATTTGTTTACTAACCAAAAGTACAAAAATATTGTCATTTAACCTTGTTACTTGCAGATGAAGCAATCTTAGGTCAAGATAGTCAAAGGCAGCCATTGAGCAATAGATGGTGGCCATTCTTGAGAATTTGGGCACCATGATCATTCATCAAGAGTTCATATAAGCTATGGTATCATTTTGAATCAAAATATCAAGTGGTAGAGGCTTGAATTTCATCAGAGCATAGCCAGGTCAATTGAAACCCTAGAAAGGTCAACACAAGTCAACTGTGCATTCAATCATGGATTTGAAGGTGGGAGATGGTTAGAGAGACCTCATTCATGTCCATACAAGTCTCATTTGACATTTCAAATATCAACATTGAGGAATTTGAGGTCAGATGAAAACTTTCCAAAAATAGTAAGTGACCTGTAATTTGGAATTGCCAAGAATGGAAAGGTCTTCTCCTCAAGATTACATCATCAAACATGCTTCAAATGAAATTTTGCCCAACATGAAAGTTGAAGATCTTGCTCTCACCTTTCCAAAAAGTCCAAGAACATGAATTTCTCATGTATGGTTGAAAAGATATGGATCAATAATTGCCAAGTGAATTTGAACTTCAAGCATGCATAACTTTTGAACCATAAGGCCAATTGAAGTGGTTCTTTTTGGAACATTTCTCTCTTGACTTCTACTATCCAAAACATGCATCACATACCATGCATTTCCATCACAAAAATATTGACATTTTCATTTGAATTTCATTTGAATTTTGGAGGGAAATTTCCAATTTGAAAATTGTGCATTGCTTTCACTTCCAACCAATTGCATTTGCTTCCAAACAGGTTTTTAAGTGCATTTCCAAGCTAATTCATGCACTGTAGCATTGCATGCATGCATGAGGGGTGCTTTGGCCATTTTGCATAAACACTTCAATTTCACTAATCCTTGGCATTTTGGCTAATTGTGATTAACAAGCTTGATTAGTACACCATATAAAAGGCAAAGCATAACAGAATTGGGGATTAACAACACCAGAATTCAGATCTAGATCAAAACTTCTCAATCTTCTCTCTCACTTTTCTTCAATTTTCTTGATATCTTTTGCTTTGTTCTTGATTTGTTCATCATCCATAAGCATTGTGGAAGTAGATTGAAGCAAGATCCTGAAGAATTCATCAAGAATCGAAGCTGTTGAAGTTTATGCACATCCATGGCAGTTGAAGTTTCTGGACAAAGCAAGCACGATTGAGCTATTCTTCCTCATCCATTCATCTATCTCATCATTGGAGAACATCTGTTCCAGCTTTCCAGGACCTGAATTGCGTGATTCCACTGCTGCATCTTCATTGAGGTTAGAATTCGAGTTCCTCAATTCGTGAAATAGTTGTATGCATGTTGTAGATCTTCTATTGGTGGTTATGCTGAGCTTTATTTCATTAAATTCCATGGAGAAATGAGATAGTTATGCTAGATCTAAGTTTGATACATGAAAATTATTTTGCTCGAATCTTTGAACCTAGGTCGAATTAGCCAAATCCAAGCCTCGATCCATGTTGTATGTTAAAAGATGAAGCCATTGATGTAATTCTTGTTAATTTCTGCGCGAAAGTGTTCTTGAGTGTATGAACGCGTATGAATGTGATGAAGGAATTAGGTTTTCATTTCCAGAAGTGTTTTTGATCTTCATGAGCGCGGGTTGCATGTGTTTCGTTGTTTAAGACCATGCATTGGTTGCATTAAATCCAGCGTGGCAGAATGATTGGTCCAAAATAATTTGCGCTGCCATGTAGACTTAAGTGAAACGCAGAGTTTCACGTTAGCGCGCGCTAGTTTTGAATTCCAACACACTTCGATTCCGGGCGCATGCTTTTTCAAACTAGGCCTTTGCATTTTATTTCATTATTCCATCCATGTTCATGTATGCTTGTTCATGTGTTTTTAATTTTTCCTTTCACTTCCAAAAATCATAACTCCATAAATAATGATCCAAATCATGTGTGGTTTTTTGCACTTTGTTCCTCATGATGTCTACTTTTTTTTTGGCTATTTTTCCAGAATTTGTGCTCGGATGGAATTTAAATTTGCCTAGGGTTTGTGTATGCATATGCTATCATGTACCTTGCTTGCCATTTTCTTTGTGAAATAATGATGGTTGATCCAATGAATCTGAAAATTGACATGCTTAAACTAGACACTTTGCATGATCTTTTGGTGTTGAGTTTGCATTTTTCTCATTTCTGGATGTTGAGTTATGATCTGGTTAATGTAGGTGTGACAATGTGTGTCACACCATTGCTTGCTCAATTTGTTGATTTTCTTTGCCATGCCAATTAAATGCCAAATGATCTGATTTTTTGTATGTTTCTTCTTCTGGATGTTAGGATTGATCATGAATTTTCGTGGAATTTTAGGATTCATTTCTGATTTGTTTGATATTTTTCTTTCTGGATTGCCATTTGTGGACTTTTTGATAGTCATGAACTTCAATGATTTGTGAAATGCTGGATGTTTATCATATGAACTTGAAATTTTTCACATGTTTTCTAGACACTTTGAAGTTTATTGTGGCTTTGGTTTGAGTCATTTATCATTTGTCATCTCTGTTTTAGGATTGCCTTAAATTGATGTATCAATTTGTGCATTCTTTGAGCTTGTTTGTGTTTACCTTGACTTGATGAATTTGATTTCCATGCTTATACTTGTCCAAATGCCATGATTTTTGGTGTGTTGATCATTTGATATGTCCTGTTTAGCCATGATTTTTCTTGAGATTTATTAAGTCATTTTGGAATTAATATGCATTTGATCATTTTGTTGTCTCAATTGAGCTTTCAATTTGCATGCCTTGCCTTACTTGATGTGTGAAATGAATTTGGTAATTGATATTGACATGAGACCTTTTGGAATAGTTTCTTATTTGATTGAATTTGATTCATGTCAATTTTCATGTTCTGTTTTGAATTATTTCTCCCCCTTTGACCCTAGGCTTTGTCCTAGTGTTTTGCCTCTCATGTTTGAAGCTTTGTTTTAGGTGGCACATACAAGTTACACAATTGATGATGCCTCATCTTGAGAGCATTTGATATTTTCTTTTGATTACTAATGTGTGTTTTGCAGGTTAATGTTGATTCAATTGAGATTGACTTGTGGCTTATGCCTTTGCCTATATTGGTTGTCTGTTGCCTTAACTGTTGGTTGTTTATCTGAGTTGTATACTGATTTGTTTGATGTTTCAACAGGTACATTAGTTGCTTAAGTTCATTTTGAACTTGCTTTTGCTTGGTTGCTTAACCACTTTAGGTATAACCTCTCTTCTTCATGTAGTCTAGAAGACCTGGCCTGTTATGTGGCCAGACACCTGTCTGAAGTCCTCCTTAAGAGGCAATGCTTGTGATTGTTTATCTTTGTCATAAGCAGGAAAAGTCCTCATATGAGGCAATTGGTAGATAAAAGAGATGTGTAGTCCATCTCCTACTATTCAGTGTGTCATCCCTTTGCTCACATTACATGTTGATGCATTGTGGATACTAACCCAAGATCTATAGAGTCATTACTTGTGGAGAGAGTTCCAACTTTCTGAACTCCCACACCTTCTATCATTTGAAGCTCTCCCAGGCCAGGGATAAGAGCTATGAGGCATACCCCTCATCTCCATTTCATCTGCTTCACCTTAACTCTCAATGTTAAGGTTAAGAGCACAACTTACCCCATTCCAGTTGACTTTAAAGTCTAACCCTTGCTTGAGCCTAATTGCTTGTGTATAGTGGGTGCTAATTGCCTTTGTTCGATTGATTGCTTGATTCATCTGTGCATGCTTGCTTGTGTGCTTTGTGCATTTATCATCATTAATTGTTCATTATTACATGATCATCATTTCATATCTCTGTGACATCTTTGTTTGTCCATTGAGGAATCAGTTGTAAGTCCAGTTGTTGGCCATTGATCCTATGATTTGGAAGGAATTGAGTGTAAGACCATTTGTTGGCAACTAGTATCCCCTTTACTTATTGCTCTTGTTTGTTTGTTGTATGTGAGGATGAAATTGTAAGTCCATGTTGTTGGCATTTGTACTCCTATGATCATCCTTTGGAGATTGGTATAAGCCCAGATAGATTGGCATCTGATATCCATGTTTTGTTTTGTTTGTGAGACTAGTGTAAGTCCATTGATTGGCATCCAGTATCATTGTTTTGTTTTAGGAGATTGGCGTAAATCCATTGATTGGTATCCGGTATCCGTGTTTGTTTGTGAGACTAGTGTAAGTCCATTGATTGGCATCCGGTATCATTGTTTTGTTTTAGGAGATTGGCGTAAATCCATTGATTGGTATCCGGTATCCGTGTTTGTTTTGTGAGACTAGTGTAAGTCCATTGATTGGCATCCGGTATCATTGTTTTGTTTTAGGAGATTGGTGTAAATCCATTGATTGGTATCCGGTATCCACCTTTGTTTGTGAGATTGGTATAAGTCCATTGATTGGCATCCGGTATCATCTTGCTTTGCATTTGCTTACTTGCATTGTTGTTTATTCCAAAGGACACACTTGGATCATCTTCCATATGATTTCAAGAGGTGAACATCTAAGAAGTTTTACTTCCTCACCCTCCCATTTTTTTTATGTGTGTGTTTCCAAAACTCCCTTTTCACATTGTTAATTCAAAAACTTTGAACTATTGTGCAAACATTCTCATCTCTTTTCAAATTAGAAACCTAGGCTTTAGGCCTTTGACTTTTTTCAAACTCCATTTCATGACACTTCTTTGAATTGAATTCTAATCATACTTTGACCATATTTTGTAAATACTCATAATTGGTTAATCACACTCATTCAATTGTTTTGTGGCTTTGTCCATTGTTGATATGTTTTCATACATTAGCCATAGGTTTCAATTATCATAGTGGTTGATATAAATCTCACCACATCCTTAGTGAGTTGATTGTGAGTCTTCCATACTTATTATAGGGTTAACCCCTCACTAGTATGTTGAAGCTATCCTCGCATGGTGGATTGTTGGTCTTGGTTGAGTTTTCTCCTGTTGATAATGAAAAGCCTTAGTGCTCTTGTTTTAAAATGAACCCACTCATATTTTGGAAATCTTTTAGCCGAACTACGACGTTTTGATCCTTACCTTTCATGGAAGGTACGTAGGCAACGGGTTCATCCGTTCAAACACAAAAATAATGAATTGTATATTCTTTTCTCATCCTTTCAATCCATGTTTGCACAATAAATATTTCATAAACAAATAACATTTCGTACAACAAGTGTGAAAAGGGCTCCCTAGGAGTACCTAGGACGTTTTGGGTGCCTAATACCTTCCCATTGCGTAATTTACCCCTTACCCAGATTCTCTGATCTTTTAATTAGTTTTCTACGTGTAAAACTTCTTAGGCTTTTGTTCGCTTTTTAGCCATTCCTTTGGATAAATAAAAGTGCGGTGGCGACTCGATTCTTTGTATGCTTTGCTTTTGATTTAATCAATAAATCATAAAGTGACGAATACACCGCTACAACACCCTATAGTGGCGGTCCTGCTAGTCCACGTATCGGTTAAAGTCGTTTCCCTCTATGGTATGAATCTCATTTCTCTTATGGATTCCAATACACTTTCACCTTTCGATTTCAAACAATACTTCTTCAGTCACTTATTTTCAAATATTCAATTTTGTGACTTTGTTCACTTCATTCCGTTTATCTCCATGATACATTCATATTCTACCTTCCTTCACTCCACGTGATATACTAGTTACCTTTGAGCCAAACACACTACCTCTTTGTGCTCATTCTTGTGTCACCTTATGAACCAAGAGATGTTTGGGACTGTGCCCAAACACCTATTTCTTCGTCTTTTTGGCTTTACCCTATAGCGACGGTCCTACTAGCATGTGTACTGGTAATAGACACCTTACTCCGGGGTTCATCTTTTCACCCTTGTTAGACTTCAAAACACTATTCTTTGGTTCAGACCATACTTTGATCACAATCCTTTTCACCTCCCACTTCTAGTTCCTTGAACTACGAAGATCTGAATTCCTCATTGCACTATGAGGATACGTAGGCATGAGGGCCCTAATCCTCACCAAGCACTTTATCTATTTCTCTCCCTTTCTCTTCATTCTTTTGCGAGTGATCTTTAGATATAACACCTATTCGAGCGAGAATAATCAAAACGGTTCCCATGGAGTACCATGGATGTTTGGGGTGCTAATACCTTCCCCTTGCATAACAGACTTCCTTACCCAGCATATCTATTTCACCCGGGTTTTATCGATGTTTTCCCATCCCTTTGGGGATAAATAAAGTTCGATGCCGACTCTGTTGTATGTTCGAGCGTGCAATATGTTCGAGTATATTTCCGCTAGATTCAAGAGTCGTTACAAGTCATTTAGGCATTGTATTAATTGTTTGGTTAATCATTTAGGCTTAATCCAATAGACTGGCTTGATGCTCCAATCGATTGGCTGGCTTACAAAAGTTTTACAAATCGATTGGCTTAAATATCCAATCGATTGGTTAGTTAAAAAATGCTTTGGAAAGAGATTGGACAACTTTTTAATCACTTGGCTTGGCATAGAAAACAATTTTAAATATAAAAATTATTGAAATAGATTTTCAAGGTATGTGTGTATGTGTGTGTATGTGTGTCTATGTGTGTGTGTGTGTATGTGTGTGTGTGAGTGTGTGTGTGAGTGTGTGTGTGTGCGTGTGTATGTATGTGTGTGTGTGTGTGTATGTGTGTGTGTGTGTGTGTGTGTGTGTGTGTGTGTGTGTGTGAGAGAGAGAGAGAGAGAGAGAGAGAGAGAGAGAGAGAGAGAGAGTTGCCTTAGTATTTAGAAGTTACTTCCTTACTTTTACAAAATTATGGCCACTCACACGGACACAACTTGGCGAGCTTTTACACTTTATTTAAGGCTTCAATATTCTTTTCCGAATACATATATCATATAAGCACTTCAATATTGAGTCTCTTTTATTGATGAGGCTTTAATATGTTTTTCTAGTTGGTTCACCATCATCAGAGTGTTAAAAGTTATTGCCACCGACTTCATCATTACCGTTGTCATCATCAAAACTTCAACGAGGATACCTGCAAGAACCTAGATCCATAAGAGACTATCAATGTTTGGTCTTATTTAACTAAAACTTAAAGATTTATGAACCTTTAAACACTCTTTCTACTAATTTCAAACACTAGATACATTCTTAGGCTTCTTACAAGATCTCTCTATATAAAGCATCTCATATAATCACTTACTATCATTTTCATTTTAGTTCATATGAAATCAAGGAGTTTTCCTTTGTATCAAGTTCTCAAACTTACTTATCATATGAAATTGATTTTCATATCTTTGATCTTATTATTTATAACATAATATATTATACTAATAATAAGTATTAAAAAATATGTGTATCTTGGCCTAGAAATAGCAAACCTTAAGTTGAAAGCCATGTAGAGCCTCTAGACTTTTGTTCTATCTAGAAGTAAGAAATTTACCTCTCTTGCACATCAATCACCGTCCTATCCAATTTGATAGTTTTTCGTACAACACGTCACATCATATGGAAGTAGTTTCAACCTCTTTTAGTATATAAAGGTAAAACACGTCATTTCAGGTATTCAAATTCATTCTCACTTTAACATTAGTTCTAATTTCTCTTAGTGACTTGGTAATTAGAAGTACAAATCCAGCACATCAAGACACAACTTTTATACCTCACCTTTTTATTTCTAGACCAAATATCTAGTTTAAAAATCTTCCTTGAAGTTTCAACACCCATCTCCAACAGATCTATCATCAGATTCTTCAAGCATGGTGACTTCCAAAGTCACTTGATCCAACATTCAATGACAAGCTACTCCCACAACTGTTGAAGCTGCCAGAGCTCCACATCTTCCTCCTTCTTCTTTGGTAGAATATGATCCAATTATGATGGCTTCTTCATCTTAACCTACACAACAAGATTCCAATTCTTCAAGAGTTTTTCAAGGAACATTCTAGGCTCTTACATTCTTTAGATACACACAAAAGCCTCACCATGGCGAACCATCTTACCAATTTCCTCCTCTACATGTTATCCTTGGATAGGAAATACTCCAAAGCCTTTTGTTGTTACAAAGAATCTCAAAGTACATGGAACCACATACTTGCTAAACATCATCTACAATACAGTGGACCAACAAAATTCATAATTCTTAGTTGAAAGGATTCTCAAGATTGAAGAGAACCTTTAGTATGTTATAACAAGCAATAATATTGTACGAGAGAAAACCTCCTTAGGAGATCAACCCTCCTCACTAGAGTTGATTCCCGGTGGTACACCTATGCAACAAAGGGAAATACTGAAGTCACCAGTTTGTGACCGGTACTAAGAACGTAAAACTCCCTTGTTCATTTTCGAAGAAAGAGGCAGTACTCATACTCCTACCGAGGTTTTCCATCCTTATCATTTACAAGGATGTCATCCCGAAAGAAGAGAAATATATGAAATAAACGCTCATGATCAAAAATGAAAGAAGAACATTTTGTCCATCCACATCCTTGACAACGAGATCCCTATGTCTTTGGAGAAGCCTCCAAAGTTACAAATCTATGATGAAATCAAAATTCATACTAATATGTTGAGCATGTAGGCAACAAGCTGAGTTACTACCACAACCAATGGGAGGTGAACTACAAGCTCTTCGTACTAATAATGACCACACCCAATGGAAGGAAACCCACAATCATGGATGTACTCGGTGTGGTCACTCAGTGTAAAAAGGAAACCAAGTGAGACCACATTGAACTTTACACAAAAGTTGTATTAGTGGTGTGTGGCATATATGGCGAGCGAAAATGTTGGATGTTCAATAAAAGGTTAAGATCATATTGAAAGTGATTTATAGAATAAGGTTAAACCCTGTATCAATTATGAAGAAGCATTCATTGTTATATATATATATATATATATATATATATATATATATATATATATATATAGAGAGAGAGAGAGAGAGAGAGAGAGAGAAGTAACACCAGATACAGTCGGGCACCAAAAAGAGATAACGACCTTCATAAGAAAGACGAGTATTTCAGTCCCTAGTCTATGTTCAATCCCTACCCTACCCTGAACACTTCGAGGTAAAAATTTAGAAAGAGTATACGACCACTGAGTTCAAGGAAGTCGGAATCAGAAATCCATACCCGATTATAGAATCATCGATGACAGACAAGTCCAAATACTACTATTTCCATAAGAGTGACAACCATAACACAATTGAGTGAACCCATATGAAGGATACGATGGAAAATTTGATTAAGAAGGGGAAACTTACTGAGTACACATATGATGGTGACTAGAAATGAGGCCAGGATCATAAGAGATGGCATAAAATCATGGAAGATTTTCCATAGAAGAAACACTACCCTCACAGAGAAAATCATTCCCCTAGAAAGCTATTAAGGTTGTCACTTAAGCCATAGGGGGAAAGACAACAAAAATGTAGAAGAAGAATACCATAAAGGAAAATGCCAATACATTGCATCCATTAATTATGGTCTTTAAAGGAAAAATAACCCTTTCGAAAGGACGATGAAGAGAAAAACTGTTGAGATGGTAATCATGAGCAAGGAAGTGGAAAGGCTTCAATTGAGGAACATGAAAGACACATCCTTGGATTCAACATAGTGAAAAGGTAAGCAGGATCCCGTACAATATCTTTCCTTTAATCATAACGGCTACCATAGACAATTTCAATGTTTATAGGATCCTTGTTGAAGGAGGAAGTTCTTGTGATATCATATATAAAAATCTTTTTGAAAAGCTAAGGCTGAAAAAAGAGAAGTTGTGACTATCGTACCTTGAAAAAATAATACGACCTCGCAAAACACAACCGCATGCTCGTGGATAGACTAACAGAGTCACTACCGAACTTTATTTACTCCCAAAAGAGGGAAATGGAAAATATTGATAAAACCCCTAAAAGAACGACTAAGATATGGTCATCGCAACCAAATTAGATTTCGGGAGTCGATTATGCAAGGAGAAGGTATTAACACCTTTCACGTTTGTTGTACTCAATGGGAACCGTTTAGTTAGTTATGCGCATTAGTGTTAGCTTTCAAATGTTAGGTTTCTCGAGTTATTAAGAGGGAATAAAATAGGACTAAAAGGTTTATTTTTTATTAGGGTGCTTGACGAGACTTTGAATCTCGCTCCTACGTATCTCCGGGTGCGATGGAGAACTCAAAGCTACATAGTTATGGGTAGAAAATGTTTCTTTGTTGGTTGATTTTAACGAAGGCTATTTTGTCTCAATCGACGGAAAAACATCGCTTGCAACCCAAAACATTTGGATAAAGGAATATTTTCATGCGACCATATGGGTAGACCTATCATAATTCATGGGAAAACATCGCTAGTTTACTCACACATATAAGTGGGCGAAGCGTTGTCTTGCATTATCTCGAGATAAAATACCTTTCGTTTGTGAAAAGGGTTTGAAGGTGATCACATGACGGCGATAAAAGAGTGTGATTTGTTGGATGTATTTTTGGGTTTATGATGAGAGCTCGGATGGTCGAGAACTACATCTCGCATTCCATCTCTCAGGAGCTCGTGGACTACACCACATTCCTTTTTCATCTTATTTGTGAAAGAGTTTTGATATTTTTAGGTATTTTGGTTTATTGAGAAAAGGAACTTAATCCGCTGTCGCGCGCGGATCAAAACGAGTAATTTTGTAAAAACGTAATACAGCGACAATTAAACTCGGATATCGTCTCAAGGATTCTTGTTTGTAATAATTAAACGTAATCGAATGGGGGGTTGATTTGATGTTCAATTACAAAAATGCAGAAAATAAGTGATTATGAAAAGTGATTATTTGAATAAGCTGAAACGAATCAACCCACTATATCATCTTCCGACTTATCATTGATCCCTATAAAATTCCAATTCCCTAAACGAGTCTGATCCTATTCGATTACAAAAGTTACTGACAAGCGCAATAACAATTATACGAAGTCTGTCCCTGAATTCCGAGTAAAGCAAACGGATTAAAACTATTGCGAATTAAGCAAACGCAATATGATCGAACGCGATAATGCAAAAGCTACACTAATAACGAAATTAATTCAAAAGCAGACAACAATCAAATCAAAGAATTCTATCATGTAAAAACAATTAAATAAAGAAAGTAATTGTGATTATAGATATAATTCAAAGGAACAGATTAATGGAAAATTATAAAAGAACCTCAAAGTGGCATCCGATTACAGTGAATTGATTCTTGGGAAATTAGTTCTCCATAGTCATTCTTTGCAAGCTCTCAAATTCGTACATGAACCGTGATTTTTCCGTTCAATCCCCAATGGTGTACGGCTGCTAGACCTAGGGGAAAACAAAGACCCGTTTTACAACTCAACTGGGTCGATCCAGCCCACTACAAATGACCCAACAAAAATACAAATAAAATTCTGCAACTTCAACAGACTTTCTGGCCCTGCTACAGTCCGATTCAGCTCTCGACTTCTGAACAAAAGTTGTAGATCTTTTTCTTAGCTTTCCATGAACTGGTAGCACGTCTCAGTCCGATACTCCTAGCTCAAGATATGATTTTTCTCGTGAAAGCTGCTAATGCTGAAAATTAAATACGAAAATTAAATAAGTGCAAAAATAACATAAA
The DNA here is from genome assembly GCF_024323335.1 of Lathyrus oleraceus. Classification (NCBI taxonomy): domain Eukaryota; kingdom Viridiplantae; phylum Streptophyta; class Magnoliopsida; order Fabales; family Fabaceae; genus Lathyrus; species Lathyrus oleraceus. Next base: position 213,737,283 of record NC_066581.1, on the reverse strand, counting down.
TTATGAAAACACATTAAAACATAAAAATAATCAAAGCAAACCAAAGAAATGCTTGAGTACAAACATGAAAGAACGTGCATCAAAATGCACTGATCAAATTCTCCCACACTTGAACTTTTGCACTCCGAGCAAAACGAAAAACAAAACGAAGAAAGCACAAATACATCATCAGTTACTCATCCTAGGCTACAAATCATCTTCGGTTAACTTTGCATTAATAGGTACTAATCTTGCACACTAAGGATATTGTAAGAACACTAATCCACAGTTATGCAGACATAAACCTCCTGAATACACAAATCAACCCGAATCATATTATTATACTAAAGCTTAACTTACTCATCCTTCTTTTGCCCTTTTTCATTCAAGCGCAATCACATTAAGCCCGTTATCTCCACACACTCATAGCAAGGCGACCGGTTAGTGACTCTGATCCTTTTCTGCACGGGGTTCTGGTACTTAAGTGGCATAACCCTTTGCTTACTCACTTGTAGTTGCGGGGGATCGGACCGTAATTCGCCCTACCAAGTTCAGCACCAGAAATCGCTGTACCAACTAACAACGAGTCAAAAACTTTTTTTTTGTGAATGTTCTACAACCGTTGAGTTAAGTAACCGGGTGAAGGTCACCAAACTTAGAAGGTGCATTCCCTTTTCTTTCTCTTTTTTTTTCTTTTCGGAACACTCACTTATATTCATCGGCTTCCCTGCATAGAGTGTGTGTGAGATGGTGCTGACTGCTGAAATAAACTACTCAAGAGCTATCAGAGGATGAGAATGTAAGGCTAAAACATAATAAAAATTCAACTCAATTTCCATATGCAGGAGACTTACGGTGTTAAAACAATATCAATCTTGTGAACTTTTCCCAAGTCTCTACAAACCAACCTCAAATTATTCTATAGCCTAAAACTTTCAACAAAAATGCAATTTTTTTTTTTAGAAAGAAAACAAAAACAAAACAAAACAAAGAACAAAAACAAAGAAAATAAAGTATTCCTTCCCCCACACTTAAAATATGCATTGTTCTCAATGAAAGAAACAAACATAAAATAAGAGAGAGAAGAGAGAGGAAAGAACACACCCGAGTAGTCAAGGAGGATAGGTGATCACATAAGCAGCCTTTCCCAAAGAGATATATTCTACATTTTTTTCTTCCAAAGTGGGGCTGTCACGGAATAGCTTTGGGTAATGTCCATTGAACTTGAAATTTTTATTAGTATCTTCGCCTTTTATTCCAGGATCAAAGAATCTTCTAAAAGTAAAAATGTCAAATCGACACGTGAAGGTGATCTGATCTGGAATGTCAGCCAATGTCCAACCAATTGCCTTTTTATGCTTCCTTAAAACCTGCAAAAGCTTATTTTCTTGATCGAAATCAAGGTTAGAAGAAATTATAGTCGGTAGTTTTTCATTCATCTCTAAATAAGCATATTTCATATTTTCAGGAAGTTGCTTCAACTCGAGGGAAGGTGGCTGCTCAATAGGAGGAGTGTTTGGGGCAGCCGAGATGTCAAGAGCTTTATCTACATGAACAACTTTATTTGCAACCTCATCTGCAGTAAGAATATCAACTTGCAAGGCAGCCTCAATTTCAGCACAAACAGAGCAAATTTCAGTTTCAGTACAAATATCACAAGAATAAACATCATCAAAACCAGACAATGATGGAAAATCAGACGCAAACAAATCACTACAAGTATCATCAACAATTTCAGAAATCAAATCTATTTGAAAAACAGAATGTTCTTCCAAGGGTTGTTGGTTTGATCCTTGAGCTTGCTGCATGGCATTCACCAAAGTGGCAAGCTGCCTAATCTGTGTTTGCAAAGTCTTTAAAGTAGAATCTACTTGTTGTTGAAACTGGAGATTATTTGCAGCCATTTGTTTGACAATATCTTCTAGTGAAGGTCTAGAAGGTGCAGAGCACACAACCTCAAATTCTTTCAGATGCTCATGCGGATCCTCACCTGCAAGACCACTAAACCTTGGAAACAAGTATATCAAACCAGATTTCAATTCAAAAGGAGTGTTAGCTTCAGGATATTCAATACACATGTCATTATAATTCACATCAGGGACAGCTAACTGCCTTAAAGTTCTTTGGTCAGCCATAGTAAAAAACAACCACAGTGAAGGAAAACGATTAAAATAAATTTAAAAAAATAAACTAACACCGAAATTAATCTAATGACGTCAATTAAGAATTTTGAGAATTTTTTCAGATTTTTTTAAAACTACCAAAACCGAAAATAAATCATAAAAAATAGAAAAATAAGGAATTCCGGTTTTTTAGGGCGACATCCACTATTTATTTCATAAATAGAGGCTTTTGATTACTGATTTTTTCCTAATGAATAGACAAAAAATCGGAATAATCTGAGACAATTTGTTTAAAAACAGATTTTTTTTATCTCAAACCGCAAAAAAGATCAATACGTAAGTTGGACAAAACTGCGAGGAAACTAGGACCTATACGCTTAGACACTAAACCTATGACTCTAAAAACGATTAAAAGAAACAAGAATCCCCGGCAACGGCGCCAATTTAATCCGCTGTCGTGCGCGGATCAAAACGAGTAATTTTGTAAAAACGTAATACAGCGACAATTAAACTCGGATATCGTCTCAAGGATTCTTGTTTGTAATAATTAAACGTAATCGAATGGGGGGTTGATTTGATGTTCAATTACAAAAATGCAGAAAATAAGTGATTATGAAAAGTGATTATTTGAATAAGCTGAAACGAATCAACCCACTATATCATCTTCCGACTTATCATTGATCCCTATAAAATTCCAATTCCCTAAACGAGTCTGATCTTATTCGATTACAAAAGTTACTGACAAGCGCAATAACAATTATACGAAGTCTGTCCCTGAATTCCGAGTAAAGCAAACGGATTAAAACTATTGCGAATTAAGCAAACGCAATATGATCATGCAAAAGCTACACTAATCACGAAATTGATTCAAAAGCAGACAACAACCAAATCAAAGAATTCTATCATGTAAAAACAATTAAATTAAGCAAGTAATTGTGATTATAGGTATAATTCAAAGGAACAGATTAATGGAAAATTATAAAAGAACCTCAAAGTGGCATCCGATTACAGTGAATTGATTCTTGGGAAATTAGTTCTCCATAGTCATTCTTTGCAAGCTCTAAAATTCGTACATGAACCGTGATTTTTCCGTTCAATCCCCAATGGTGTACGGCTGCTAGACCTAGGGGAAAACAAAGACCCGTTTTACAACTCAACTGGGTCGATCCAGCCCACTACAAATGACCCAACAAAAATACAAATAAAATTCTGCAACTTCAACAGACTTTCTGGCCCTGCTACAATCCGATTCAGCTCTCGACTTCTGAACAAAAGTTGTAGATCTTTTTCTTAGCTTTCCATCGACTGGTAGCCCGTCTCAATCCGATACTCCTAGCTCAAGATATGATTTTTCTCGTGAAAGCTGCTAATGCTGAAAATTAAATACGAAAATTAAATAAGTGCAAAAATAACATAAATTATGAAAACACATTAAAACATAAAAATAATCAAAGCAAACCAAAGAAATGCTTGAGTACAAACATGAAAGAACGTGCATCAAAATGCACTGATCAGAACTCGATGTTGATCAAAGTTTTTTACGCATTGTGGACTTGATTGGAGGATGATGGGAATTCAGATGGTCGAGAACTATATCTCATATCCCAACTCTCAGGAGCTCGTGGATTACACCATGTTCTTTTTCATCCGATTTATTAAGAAAATGTTAAATAATGATTAAGTATTTTTTATTTTCATATGGTAAAAGAGCTCGACGTTGTATCAAGCGTTTGATTAACGTCGGGAAATGGTTTGAAAAATGATTAAAGGTGAAAATAGTTTGATTTGAGAAAATTATTCAACGTTGGATCGAGCGCTTATTTTTTTGTTCTTTTTTGAAAGGGTTGATTTTAATCTTAAGTTAGAAATTAACTAAGATAATAAAACAACCGAAAGGAAAGTGATAAAATTAGGCAAGGAATACAACACGAGATAGGGAATCATTTTTTAGAATGGAGAATTAGCTAACTAGTCAACTTAACATAATGAAATCACATAAATAAACAATCAAACAATCTACTTAGCAATTAAAAAGCAATTAAATAATCAAACTACAAACAACTAATCAATTAACTAATTAATAATATAAATAAATTAATCAAGAAATAAATAGAAACCAAAACTAAAAAAAGAAAAAAGAAAAGAAGAGAAAAGTGGTGCATGAAAAGATGAGCATGGGTGCAAAATTCAAAATAATTTGGGTCCAAACCCTAATAAGATCACAATAGAAAACATAAATAAAAGAAAAAAAAACAAAAAAAACTAAAATTGCAAGAGAGATGGGGCGACACATTCAATCACCATAAAAAATAAATATTTGATTCCTTTTTATTTAAAAAAATTGGCAAGCCACCAGTGGTGGCGCGACATGTGGCAAACTAAATATAAAAATAAAAATAAAATTCAAATCTTGCTCTTTCTCTCATCCCAATTGTGAAAATGACGACAAAAGAAATACAAATTTCTTCTTATTCAACCTATGCCCTATCTCGCTTGGTTTGTTTCAAAACACAGGAGGTGGTTGGCCGACCAGTGGCGGCGGTGCGGCCCCTTCTCAACTTTCTCTCTCTCTCTCTCTCTCTCTCTCTCTCTCTCTCTCTCTCTCTCATAGTAATGTATTCCTCAATGTTTCAATGTTTCAAATATTCAAATGACATAAACAACCAAAACAAACATGATTAAAACATGAAAAGGAAAATAAATGACATACGAATTTCGGCGACGAGCGGTGGTGTGTTTGTTGATGGCGTTTCGGTTTTTAGTTTGTGATTTGAAGAGAGAAAAATATTATGGTGGGTTGTTATTATGGTGAGGTTAACATAAAGTTTCTGTGGTGAGTTGTAGTGTTAATGTATGTTGTATGCGTGAAGAGTTTTTATGGTGGTGTTAATGGTGATGCTTGAAGATAAGTCGTTGGTACTGTTCAAGGTGGTGGTCTAATTCAAAATAAAGAAGATGGTGAATATGGTTTAAATAAGTGAGTGAGGGAAGTTAAGAGATGAAGAAAAAGAAAGTTGATAGATACATCTTTCTCTCATTTTTTTCAAAAATGACTTATCTCTCTCCAAGGAGTTTGAGATATTGTTACTGAGTGAAAAAAAGTATGAAAAAGTTAGTATTGTATCGTTCTTGATCTATGTGAATGATGGAGTGTAGTAGGTGTTTGGTTTTTACATGATGATTTTTGAAATTTGTTTTTGTGTATGAAGAGAGAGTTTTTAATAGTTTTTAGTGCACCTAAAAAATGAATAAAAGATGATTTGTATGGTTTATGTTAGGGTTTATTGTTGTTGCAAGGAGGTTATGTTGTTGTGTTTTGTGGTGCTTATTATGGTAGTGTGGTTTGTAGTAAGTTGCATGAAGATGGAGACGAAGGGAAAAATAAGAGTGTGGAAAGATGAGCTTTTTTGGTTAAGAAAGAGCAAAGAAAAAGTGAGTTGAAGATGGCAGACAATTCAGAGAAGAAGAAAAGAAAATTAAAGAAAACACTTTCTCTGTTTCAACTTTTTTCAGAAAGTTCCCTCTTTTTCTATTTTGATTTTTGAAATTAAAAGTTCATGCGCCCCATGGACTAGCTTGTGGTGCTTATTATGGTAGTGTGGTTTGTAGTAAGTTGCATGAAGATGGAGATGAAGGGAAAAATAAGAGTGTGGAAAGATGAACTTTTTTGGTTAAGAAAGAGCAAAGAAAAAGTGAGCTGAAGACGGCGGACAATTCAGAGAAGAAGAAAAGAAAATTAAAGAAAACACTTTCTCTGTTTCAACTTTTTTCAGAAAGTTCCCTCTTTTTCTATTTTGATTTTTGAAATTAAAAGTTCATGCGCCCCATGGACTAACTTGTGTGGTTTTTTTTCTTTAAGCCAATATATATATATATAACATTAGGGTTTCTAAATTTTACAATGTGAATAGTGTCCTTATGGAGTGATTTTTTAGTGATAAAAGAGTTTGCAATAATTTAAAACAAATAAAATTACACTAATTTAAATAATCAAAATTTAATCAAAACAAAAATGTAGAAAATTATATTTAATTATATCGAACATTTTGGCAAAGAAATAAAAATAAAAGAACTCAAAATAAATAAAAATTGAGCGCAAAAATGCCTGAAAAAATAAGCTGAATGCACCAAAATGATCAGTGCGAAATAAACTTCTAGAAAACAAATAGATTTTGATCAAATTTTGAAGTAAAAGATGATCAGTTAAACTGGCTCAAGCTGATCAAAATGTGACCAAAAAAGGAGTCGAAAAATAAAATTAGTCCACCAGGTTAAACTACGCAAATCATAGATTAACAAAACTGACGTCGGCAACCATGATTTTGAAATTTTTCGCCCTATAATTTCATGTAAATTTGAAAATTGATTCTACCGTTCTGTCTGTATGACCGAAAATTCATTATGGTTGGCATTTTAATCATTATGCATGATGAAATGCATGCTATGACATATAGATGACGCGAATGTCATGATAAATGTATCAATTTATTGAATGAGGGGCAAAATAAGGGTGTAATAGTGACCCTATAAAGGATCTGACTTACAGGCTTTTAATGGCACCATAACTCTTTCCTGAGGGTATATAGAGATGATGGCCACCTTGGGAGAATGAAGGGATACCACCGGGAATAACCTCCAATTTCTTGTGGTACTCTGCAAAAGCGATTATAAATATTATGGGCAGGCATTTTGCAACTACTTTAGATGAAGTGGCTTCCCCGTTCCATATCCATTTGAAGTATCACAACCTCCACAATGAACCAATGACAATGTGTGCCAACTATATGGGACAAAGATGATACACAAGGATCTACAATGTGACCAGAAAAAGAAAAATTGAAAGGCTATGGAGATCAATGTATCATCCATTGTCACATAGTTAAGAAATATAGAGATTATGCCCCTAATAAGTAAAGAAAAATATTATGATAGGACAATTGCATGTGAAGACTATGGATGAAATGTGAAGTCGGCTACTATGTGCCCTACCAATTCATCTAATGACCAATAAGCAACAACTATGTCACTTGGTTAAATTTACTTTACTACATATGTAAGACACACACTATATTATGAAGTATAAGTTTATTATAGAAAATAAGAAATAAATCTTCACAAAACATTCTTTCCTTTCTGATGGTAAAAGATAACGATGATTCAGGGTTGTTGTCACAGATGATCCAAGCGTATGACTAAAGCAACCAACTGAATCCCACTATAAAAGACTCGTGGTTGCTATTACAAACTCCACCAACATACGACAAAAGCAATCAAAGCCCCAAAATGCTAATGCACCGACAAAGACAACGTACCACAAAGTGGCGATCAAGGGCTCACTGCATCTTGGTAGCTATCCATTATAGAGGAAGAGGAGAGTCTTTATTATGTCGACCTCAAATCGGGTTCTCACCTGGGGGTAGGGAAGGGGAATCAAACTTTGTTCGGGCATAGTCCCTAGAGACGTCCAATAAAACTTCGAGCATGACCTAAGAGAACAAGCTATCTCCCAAAGAGACAAACTCAAGACTTAAACAAATGCCATAAGAGGTAAAAAATGATGGTAAGTAATAGAAATTAAAGTATACACATTCAAGCATGAACCATAAGTTTATATATTCATAGAAGTTATATTGGGTACGAACACTCCAGACAAAAAAAAACCCAACAATGAACTACACATCCGACTCATCATTAACAGGAATCGGCTACCCATCCACCATTTATTGATCTGGACAAACTTTCTCTCATCAAATATGCACTTTAGGATAAAAATGTTCCACCTATTTCAATATATTCTTGAAAGATACATGCACAATAAAGAACATATCTTCCATTGCCTTTGTATACTCTTTAGACAATGAGAGATTTTCAAGACGCATCTCTTGAAGGTCCTTATAGTTTTTCTTTCAGTATTCTTAAGAATCTTTTAAAGAGGCATCTAACTCCTCAATCGTCTTACGATAAAAGTCAGCGGAATTTTGGCCTTAGAAAAAGTGACCTCAACCTTGGCCAGTGCCGCCTGTGGTAGGGCCAAAGCCTTTCCCTTCTTCTTCACCATGTGGATAATGACTACACCTTCTAGGATAATATTTCGGGATACTTAAAAGGATCTATAGCATACCTTGTCCCTAAAAGTAAGAAAAATGTCCCTTGAAGCTCCTCCAAATACCGATACCGCTCTATTGTAAGAACATTGATGCAATTCTATACCATTTTCCTTTTATTTTGAAGATGGCCAGGCAAAAATACTTCTCCCCTATGGAAGCACCAAATTCCAAAATTGTCGGTTCCATGCGAGTATGATAAGATATATCTACTAACTTCTTATGGCGAATGACTTTAGATTTACTTAAGAATTATGTATAGTCCTCTTCAAAAATGGAAGCTACGAACTTCTCGTTTGTTCATGCGCAATGGCGGGCAAGGAGCGGAGGGGGTATGACCACCAGAATCGAAGAAGTTCCTTCAATAGTTCCAAGTTCCCTCAAGTATTATTTAAGCTTCTAATACCATAGAACGAGCAACCTTTCATCTTGAGTTATGTTGACCCTATGACGAATGATTGGACTCCTACCATCCAGGAACAATGATGAACGCAAAACATCTTTCACTATGACACGGTTCAGAGGATCATATATCTCCACCAGTGTCTAGATAAGTGAGGAAAGAGTAACCAAACTCTCAGGGGGACCATATTCTAAACCCCCCATCAACAACTGGAGTATTGGTGGTACCCACCATGAGAGGTACAAAACAATGAGTTTTGCATTTGTTGCATTATTTTGTAACATTTTATATTGTCTGCAAGATTATAATGGACAAGTTATAAATGAAACACAAAAAATATATTTAATAAAAAATGGGGCTTCCGCATGCTACTTACCAAACATGGTCTTCCCAGCCTCTTCGAGCCGCCATCCACCAGTAAGTGTGTCTCTGTGTACTGTTTCTCTTATTTCTTTGTTGATGCATCTGAGGTAGCCTATATCCTCAAATAAAGATAGCAATTTCCTTTCAAATAAATATCCTCGTGAGGTATATAATTTATTTTATAAATATATGACCTAGAATCCGCCAAGAAATGACTATGACGCCATAACTTGGAAAACATGTTCAAACATTGGTAGGGAGGTCTAGGCTCTTGATATATATGTTGGCATAAGCCACCTTGTTAAGGGGAGTAACCAAGAAGTACAAACCTTTGTAGTGTTTCACATTTTCTAAGTAAACTCCGAACATTTGGATACACTGCTTGAAAGATATCATACCTTAGCCCCACGCCAAATTAATAGAGTTGCATTGAGCTTTAACGAGAGGTAAGAAGAGAGGTGTGGTTGGCAGAATCTTCTAGTATTCACACTAATACTAGAAGACTTTGATATAAGCGTAGCTCACTAGATGCGATTATGAAGAAAAGATTAGTAAATTATAAAAACGACTACCTCAAAGTCGTTGAAGGGAATGCAAAATCATATTAGAGAGAATAAGCATTCAGAATAGAGAATGATGCACTCGTCGTATTTGCTGCATATCCTTTTTTCTTCTTTAAGGAAAATTCCCCCAAATATTCAAAAGGTCCTGTCATCGTAAAGGCATGGTGTAGGTCACCATCACGAAGAAAAAAAAGCAAATGCAATATCTAGTGTCTCTTAGTCCACCTGCATCAACGTGTTATCCTATGTGGCCATCTGAACTTCAAGTTTGATGTTCTCCATTATAAGAGATCCTCTTAAGACATGAAAGAGGTGAATATAAATATTATGTTGAGGTAAGTTCAAAGCCAAGTCTAGTGTTCGTACTAGAATTACGCTAAATTAGCCATTAAATCAACAACAATCTCCTTCATAAAACCCCTTGACCTTCTTCTTCAAAAAGCCTAATAAAGAAAACAGGGTTTAAGGAAAGGGAAATCTAGATATTACCTTAAAAGAGACAAATTTTGGAACTCACGAGCTGAAATAAGGGGCACAAACTGGTCAATGATGAAGGCATGTGTGAGAAATTGATAACAATAGATGAAATCACAAATAAAGAAGAAGAATAAGGGTTTCTTAAAAACCAAAAGCATCGAAAAAAGAGAAGATTACTAGTCTTATAACTATGCATTTCCACATTAGTGAGCTGTGCGATCTACCATATTGAGAAATGCAAACCACACTACCAACCGGCAGTATCTCATTAGGGACATTTTAAAGTAATCGAGTATCCTAGAACATAGCGAAAATCATTACCATCAAACATAAAGACAAACGTCAAAGTCCCCATATGAAACTTCGTTAATAAAAAGAGAGACATAATTAATTTATTCTCAACTCTAATGACACCCCATCAAGAGTTTTAACCTACTTCTGTTAATCAGTTATCCTAAAGATATACATTGCAACACCCTCATTCTATATAATAAAACAAGGGCTAGACAACTGTTCTGAACCATTTGCAAGGCGCAAAAAAAATACCCAAGAGCGAACCTTAAGTTGAAAGACACGTATATCAGGTAGACTTTCATTCTAATCAAAAGTAGACAATTTTTCCCTTAAGCGCATCAATCACCATCAGATCCAATCTGACGATTGTCCGCATAGTACGCCGCGTCATACACGGGTAGTTTTAGACGTTCTTAGTATATAAGGGTAAACCACTTCATTCAAGTATTCAAATTGGTTCTAACTAATACATTAATTTTGTTTTCTATCATTGACTTAATTGTTGAAGTGTTACTCCTACATATCTTTAACACCATGTGTTTCCTTAAATACTCAAATTCATATCAATTGAGATCAACTGAGTTCATAGGTGCTCTGAAAGTTATCAGTTGGGACAAATAGAGTAACTAGTAAACTCAAATTGACATAATTAATATTATTTGAGACTAATCTTTTATTAATTGGTGTAAGAAATAACATTTTAATAAGATTAATAATGGGTCAATTACTCTAGTAGAACAAATAATAAAGTGTAGCATCACTTAGGATATTTGTTACTACCATGTAATTTTCCTAACCACAAAATTCTAGTATTCAATTGTGTCCACATCTTTTCCACCCTATGGCCAACTACCCACCACATGTAGTAATACATTTTCTATATATTATTCTTGCTATCATTAGAATAACATTAAAGAGGAAGGAAAGAAGTTAAGAAAGAAAAGCTTGAAGGGTAAACAAGGAGCTTAGAATCACCATATTAATCATTCCATCTTAATATCTTTCATAATTTCTCATAAATTTCTTCATCTCTTCATCAAAGATGAGTTTTAGTTAGACTCTCTCTTTAGTTAGAAACTAGGGTTTTGGCGTTGATGTTGTGTGACAATTGATAATGATAAATGCCAATATGTTGTGTATTATACTTTAACCATGGAAGGTGTTGTGATATATATGTTATACTTATGAATCTCCATGTTTATGTTGATTTCTTCATGTTGTGATAACTTCATGATGTTGATGTTGTTGCCCTTATTGGTCTACATGTTCATTAAGGCTTTGGGGTGTAAAAATCATGAGAGTTAGGGTCACAATTGTGTTTCGAGGTGTTTCAAAAGTTGATTTTTCTGGTTTTTGCGCTTATCCCAATCGGGGGGTGCTTAACACACCATCATCCACTTTCTGGGCAAATTTTCAGCAGTGATGGCACTCAGCGCAACTCTGATGGTGCTTAGTGCACCTGACTAGTTTTGTGTTTTTCCTCTGCACTGTTTGTGATGTAACTTGAGTTTCATAACTTTGTTTCACATACGGTCGAATGTGTCAGAAATATATTTCAATAATATATTAGACGGTGAAGTAAAATCATGATTTTATGCTAATGATTTATATGCTAGTGATGATAAACTATTATGTTATATTATTATGTGTGCTTTATGGATGCTATAATATATGCTATATATATTGTTGGTTGTGATATTTGTGTATGTATGCATAACATGATTAAAAGCCTATGATGATGAGTGAGGAAACCTTAGGAATAACTCGACTAATAACGTATAAAGATAATATAGGTTATCGAAATGAGTATTCAGTTATGCTTGGACACAATGGTACCTCTGTGTGTATCACAAACAATTATTCATGTGATTAATGATTCAATATACATTGTATGGAAGATGTAGTGTTTTTATGTTATTAGGGTGAATGTGATCACCTTATGGTTTCCAAATACAATCACGTAGTGATTTATCTAGATACGTAGTCGGAAACAACCCTTTATTGTGTTGTCCCAATTTGTGATACTAATATGGAGAAAGAATTGGGATGAATGCACCTTTACTTTGCATCAACCAAATGGGTTAGAGTCCCATAGTTCAACCAAATGGGTTAGAGTCCCATAGTGCAACCAAATGGGTTAGAGTCCCATAGTGGAAAATGCTCAAAATGGGTTGGTAATTCTGTAGGGAACGACGATTCTTGAAGTGGATTGTTATCACTTGTAATCCGAAATCCACAAGAAAGTTGAAGTATGTTACAAGGATCCGTAACCCGAGTCGATAATCCTAGACGTAGGGTTGGCCGAGGGAAAATACCATGGTATGGCTTTCGACTAGTGATTGCTTTAGTTAATGAACTGAAGAGGCATGTTTCCATACATTGCGAGTTTTTCTTTTACTCAAGTATTTTCCCCCTTTTGTAACTTGAGTTAGTTTTTGTTTAGAACTTTATAAAGCCGGATTGACCCATAAGACAGGGAACCCGATGGAATTATTATCTCACCCCATATTTGTTGATTATTTTCAGGAAGTTCTAAGCAGGTGAAAGGTAAGGACAAGATGGATTGATGTCCTTGCTTACTTTATATTTTGGATGGATTTTTCGCTGTGTAGATATTATTTTGAGATAATTTTGAAAATGATCTAGCTCATAGTTTTATTTTGGAAACCCTTGTAAGTATTGTGCCATAGTTCTAGTTTTTTTTGGCATGTAAATATGTACAATGTTGCCTCTAGGCGCTTATGTATTTAAGTACCAACAATAAACTATGTATAATATATATTTATAGACATGTACTATATGTGGGTGTTATAGTTGGTATCAGAGCAGGTCGAATCCTTGACTTAGCCATGATATATTATGAGTTATTCTTTCTGCCTCATATGTGTATTGTCATCATTGTTCTCTGTGTCATATTTATAGTATTGATCCTTATCAACTTAATTCTATTTGTATGACATTGAGGATCATAGTTGATAAACGCAAAGGTCGTGGTAGGCCTAACACTCAAAATTCAGACTCAAAACCACCAAGTGGCAGCGATGGTGTTCAGTGGCCTCAATTTGTGCAATAGATGCAACAAAAAAAAAACAAATCATGAAGCAAATGATGCAAAAAATGAATGATGGTCTTCACCCTCAAATAGTTCCACAAGAAGCGGTAGGTGGTAGTTCTAGGATTTCTTTTGCATGAATCCTCCTGAGTTCCACGGTGGATTAGATCAAGTGAAGGCTCATGAGTGGGTGACCAAAATATACAGGATTTTTCATATAGTACATTGTAGTGAGGAGAATATGGTTGTGTTTGATTCTCACATGATGAGGGGTCCTGCTGTTAGGTGGTGGAAAGTCCTTCGACTCTTATGACTAACCAAGGAGTACCTAAGGATTGGGAACATTTTAAGACTACTTTTTTGGACAAGTATTTTCCTAGAACTTTGAGGACTAAAAAAGAATTTGATTTCCAGCTGCTTTGGCAGGGTGCTAGGTCAGTAGTCGTGTATGCTGAAAAGTTTGAAGATATGGTGACTTACTATAGGAAAGTTGTGTATGCACCAGATGAGAAGTGGAAGATTTATTAGTTTCTATTTGGTTTAAGGGGAGAAATCTCTCATAGTGTTTCTCATAGGGAATTCACTACTTATGCCAAATTACTAAGACAATGTTATGTGGCAGAGAATAGTTTGAAGAAGGTCAAAGAGGAAAGAGATCAATATGGAGTTGGTCAAAAGGACTAGTGAAGACCAAAGAATGCTTCAAAAGTCAGAAGTTTATTAGGATTGGCAGGTTACTATCGAAGGTTCATTAAAGGATTTTCCCAATTGGCTTTACTAATGACTTGACTTACTCGGAAGGAGATTTCTTTTAGTTGAGATTCAAAGTGTGAACAAAGTTTCATGAGTTTGAAGGAAAGGTTGACAACTTCCCCTATTTTGATTATTTATGATCCTAGTGAGCCTTATGAATTATTTTATGATTCCTCTAAAAAGGAATTAGAAGGAGCACTAATGCAGGGTGGTCAGGTTGTAGTGTATGCTTCTCGTCAGTTGAAGACTCGTGAATAAAATTAGCCAACTCATGATCTTGAGTTAGCAACTATTATTTTTACCTTGAAGGTGTGGCGTCACTACTTGTATGAAGTACATTTGAAATGTTTAGTGACCAAAAGAGTTTGAAATATTTATTTGATCAGAAGGAGTTGAACATGCGACAAAGGAGATGGATGGAATACTTGAAGGATTTTGACTTTGAGCTAAAGTACCATCTAGGTAAAGCGAATAAAGTTGCAGATGCATTAAGTTGGGAAGAGATACACAAAGTTGAGTTGATGATTTTAGAGTATGCATTATTAGAAAAGTTTAGAGACCTTAACCTCCAGTTTGCTTGGACTCATAATGGTGTGATGATGGAAAATTTGAATATTACTTCCAATCTAAGAGAAGAAATTCAGCAAGGGAAAATATTAGATGAGAAACTTCAAGAGATGTTAATTCAACGAGGTTTCACTCAAGCCACATACGGAGTTTTCGTTTTTAACCAAAGGATTTGTGTTCTGAATTATGCATAATTAAAAGTGAAAGTATTAGAAGAGGCTCATAAAAGTGCGTTTACCATACATCCAGGTTCATCAAAGATGTATCATGACTTGAAGAAGAAATATTGGTGGTCTAAAATGAAAAAGGAAATTGCTAAGTATGTGTTTGAATGTGTGGTATGCCAACATGTAAAGATCGAACATCAGAAGCCAGGTGGTTTGTTGCGACCCTTAGAAATTACGATGTGGAAATGGGAAAGTATTTTAATGGACTTCATAGTTGGTTTACCTCGTACGCAAGATGGATATGACTCCATATGTGTAATTGAGGATCGGTTAACTAAGTCCACTCATTTTCTAGCTATGAAAACTACTTACAAGGAAAGTATTTTGGTACGGTTGTTTATTTCAGAGATTGTGAGATTATATGGTGTCCCCACTAGTATTGTGTCAGATAGAGATTACAAATTTTTCTCAAGATTTTGGAGAGCATTCCAGCATGCCATAGGATCAAAGTTATCTTTGAGTACATGTAATCATCCTTAGACGGATAGTCAGACTGAAAGGACGATACAAACTTTGGAAGATATGTTAAGAGATTGTGTGCTTGAAAGTGGAGGAAATTGCAAAGAACACTTACCATTGATTTAATTTGCATACAATAATAGTTACCATACGAGTATCAGAGTGGCTCCTTATGAAGCTTTGTATGGGAGGAAATGCATAACACCTTTGTGTTGGACTGAAGTTGGTGAAGAAAGGATCTTAGGACCATAAATTATTCAAGAGACTACAAAAAAGATAAGAATGATCCGTGAGAAAGTAAAGAAGGCACAAGATCGTCAAAAGAGTTGTGCAGATAATAGAAGGAAACCATTAGAATTTGAGGAAGGTGACCATGTATTTTTGAAAGTTACTTCAAGATTGAGATTGAAAAGACCGTTTAAGTCGCGAAAGTTAAGTCTGAGATACATGGGACCATATTAGATTATAGATAGGGTAGGTGAAGTAACATATAGTTTAGCATTACCACCTTATCTATCTGAGATGCATGATGTTTATCACGTATGTCAACTTTGGAAATTCATTTTTGATTCTCTTCAGCCTATTCTTCCAGATTAAGTGGAAGTATAAGCAAGCCTAACTTTTAAGCCCCAACCAAGTTGTGTTGTAGGATGAGAAATTAAGGTGTTAAGGAGCAAGGAGATTCCTCTTGTTAAGGTTCAGTTAGATGAATCACATCCTAGCGATGCTACTTAGGAGCTTGAGTCCGAGATACGAGAAGCTTACCCTCATCTCTTCCAGGTAATCTTTAAATTCGAGGAATAGTTCTATTTAGGGGGAAGGGATGTAATACCCCGTGTTTCCTTAAATACTCTAATTCATATCAGTTGAGATCAACTGAGTTCCTGTGTGCTCTGAAAGTTATCAGTTGGGACAAATAGAATAATTAGTGAACTCAAATTGACTTAATTAATATTATTTGAGACTGACCTTTTATTAATTGGTGTAAGAAATAAAAATTTGATAATATTAATAATGGGTCAATTACTCCAGTAGAACAAATAATAGAGCGTAGTATCACTTGGGGTATTTGTTACTACCATGTTATTTTTCTAACCACACAATTCTTGTATTCAATTGTGTCCACATGTTTACCACCCTATAGGTAACTATCCATCACATGTAGTAATCCATTTTTCTATGTACTATTGTGGTTATTAGTAGAATAACATCACAGAGGAAGGAAAGAAGTTATGAAGGAAAAGCTTGAAGGAAAAACAAGAAGCTTAGAATCATCATCATTATCATCATTCCATCTCAACATCTTTCATCATTTCTCATCAATTTCTTCGTCTCTTCATCAAAGGTGGGTTCTAGTTAGACTCTTTATTTAGCTAGAAATTAGGGTTTTGGTGTTAATGTTGTGTGACAGTTGATAATGGTAAATAACAATATGTTGTGTGTTCTACTTTAATCATGAAAGGTGTTGTGAATATATGTCCTACTTATAACTTTCCATGTTTGTGTTGATTTTTTCATGTTGTTGAATATTGTGATAACTTCATGATGTTGATGTTGTTGCCCTTGTTGGTCTACATGTTTGTCGAGGCTTTGGGGTGTAAAAATAATAAGAGTTAGGGGTGAATTTATGTTTCAGGGTGTTTCGAAAGTTGATTTTTCTGGTTTTTGCGCCTAGCCCCAGCCCAGCGGAGCTTAGCGCGCCGTCATCCACTTTCTGGGCATTTTTAGCACTGATGACGCTCAGCGCAACTCTGATAGCGCTTAGTACGGTCGGATGCATTGTGGAAATATCTTTCAATGATTTATTAGACGGTGAAGTAAAAACATGATTTTATGCCAATGATTTATAGGCTAGTGATAATAAACTATTATGTTATATTATTATGTGTGCTTTATAGATGTTATGATACATGATATATATATATATATATATATATATATATATATATATATATATATATATATATATATATATATATATATATATATATATATATATATATATATATATATATATATATATATATATATTATTGGTTATGATGTTTTTGTATGTATGTATAACATGATTAAAATCCTATGATGATGAGTGAGAAAAACCTTAAGAGAATAACTTGATCAATAGCTTAGAAAGATAATATAGGCTATGGAAATGAGTTAATGGTGATGCTTGGACGCAACGATACTTCAGTGTGTATCTCAAACAAGTATTCACTTGATTAACGAATTAGTATGCATTGTATGGAACATGTAGTGTTATTATGTTATCAGGGTGAATGTGACACCTTGTGGTTGTCGAATACAATCACATAATGCTTTATCAAGTCACGTAGTCGAAAATAACCCCTTATTGTGTTATCCCAAATTGTTATACTAATATAGAGCAAGAATTGGGATGAGTGCACCTTTACTTCGCATCAACCAAATGGGTTAGTGTGTCATAGTTCAACCAAATGGGTTAGAGTCGCATATTGCAATCAAATGGGTTTGAGTCTCATAGTGGAAAAAGGCTCGAAATGGGTTTGTAGTCCCATAGGGAGCGACGATTCTTGAAGTGGATTGTTATCACTTGGAATCCGGAATCCACAAGAAAGTCGAAGTATGTTACAGGGATTCGTGACCCAAGTCGATAATCCTAGACGTAGGGTTGGTTGGGGAAAGATATCTTGGTATGATTTTCGATTATTGATTGTTTGAGTTAATGAACTCAAGAGACATGTTTCCATACATTGTAAGTTTTTCTTTTACTCAAGTATTTTCCCCATTTTATGACTTGAGTTAGGGTTTGCTTAGAACCTTGTAAAGCCGAGTTGACCCATAAGATAGGGAACTCATTGAGATAATTATCTCACCTCATATTTGTTTATATTTTCAAGAATCTCTTAGTAGGTGAAGGGGAAGGACAAAATGGTTTGATGTCCTTGCTTACTTGATGTTTTGAATAACTTTTCTGCTGTGTAGATACTATTTTGAGATCATTCTGAGAATTATCTAACTCTTAGTTTTATTTTGGACACCTTTGTTGTATTGTGTCATAATTCTAATTTTTTTTGTTATGTAAATATTTACAATGTTGTTTCTAGATGTTTATGTATTTCAGTATCAATATTATATATATATATATATATATATATATATATATATATATATATATATATATATGCTAAATAGTAATAGAAAATTCAATTGAATAGTTGTCAGAAAAGAACATTTAAACACATTTTCTGAAGTATTCAATTGTTATTTTTTAATTGGCTAACGATTTTAAATATGACCGAAAGTTGTATCCTTGAATATTTTCTTAATCACCTAATCTAATGATAGTAAAAGTTAAGAAGAAAAAAGCCATGAGCTACTTGTTAGAGAACAATTTACAATGTCAACAATTTGGGCAAGTTGGATTACACTAAGCGCCGAGCACGCGGAAATACTTGAGCACACGGAAAATCCACAAAGAATATTCAATTACAAATACACCCATACAACTATTGAAGGAAATAGATTATTTAGTATAAAAAACATATTCCTATGACTAGTCAGTTTGAGTCCCCTTTTTCTTTTGATCGTGGGTTGTGGTATATCCACGCCCATAGCACACGCACATTGAAAAAGGGTTACAAGGTTCTCGACCTTTCATTTAATTGTCATGTCTTTTGTTGGAAAATTGGACCCGACCCACTATATATTTGTGTGATTTAATAACTAGAAATGTCATAATCTATACTAGTAATAACCATATGAAATCAATCACTGAAAAATCACATTTAAGAGTGAAATTATATTCCTAATATGTTTTATTCTGAATTTTTTTCCAGTATGCCCTATTTTTTTTTTTTAGTACACTCGCCCAATGAATGCATAAGTTCTTAAAGGATGTTTTTGGAAAGTAGGGACTCGACCAATGGATGATCGAGTGTATGAAGGAGCGATTTTTTTTAATTTAAATAAATTTTATTATTAATATTAAATACTTTTATAATAATTATATTATTTAAATAATATAGATTATATTTTTTTAATAAATCTTTTATAAAATTAATTTTGTTTTTATAATAAATTTATAATTATATTAATTAAGCATATAAATAACCGTGTGAAAATAATATACATTTTATTGAACTACATGGAAAAATGCATTTTATTTGTTATAATGACCGCCTGTTCCATATCTTGTGCCTATTTTTTTGCGTTTTCCCTTGCCTAAGTCTTTAGCTCTTTATCTTTGGGGAGATGGAGATGAGTCGAAAGACAGATCTTGATGTTGTTGTGTTGTATTGGGAGGCATATTCATACCGTTGAAATATTGACTAGAAAAACTAGGGATATCCAGTAGTTGCTCATCCGTGAGATCAAAGTCGGGTAGTGAATGTGTTGGTTGTGTGAAGGTGTTGGGTTGAGTGTGTTGAATTGGAGGATAATAGGCATCATCAGGGTTTAATGTAGAAGTGGGTTGAGGGTACGTAATGTTAAATGTTTGAGGTTGGGATTGGGGGTTTGAGTTATCAAAGTTTGGTTAAGGAATTGAAGTGTATTGTATGGGTGTGCGTAGATTTGTTTGTTGTTGATATTGTTGGTTGTAAAAGTAGTTTATTTGAGGAAATGGAGTGTGAGGATTTTGGTATTGGGGTGAGGTGGCATAAAATGTGCGTTGTTGTGTGATCTAGGTGTGATGGTATGTTTGTTGGGCGGACGAAGATGGTTGGGCCCCAAATTTGGATGGGCACGTGGGCGGAATGTCATGATGTAAGGGTGAGGTAGTTTGTTGGGTTGAAGAAGAGACATGTTGACGAGGATCATTCAAAAATTGTGTCAGAGCAACGTGCATAAAAGAAATTGCTAAAAACCAATTCATATATTCTTTACCCGGCTTAGACTCACCAAGGATTGAGTTCCCTTGTAATACCAAATGTCTTCTCTTTTTCCATTCTTTGACCTCTTCTTTGTTCAAATCTTACCAATGTGTATCCCAAGCTTGGACCATAGTCATATTATGGTGTTCCCTTAAACATCTTGGCTGAGACGGAATGTGTTATTCAAATCCAAATTGGAGTTTGACCCTATCTGTCTGATGCATCTCAACGGTAAAGAAATATATTATATATGTTGTCGCACTCCAGACTCGACTGTCACTATAATCAGGCACTACGTATTGTATGTACGGCCTCCATATAAACTGTCATAAGTAATATAATTCTTATAATGTAAATAAGAAGTTTAGATAAGTTAAAGTTTGTAATGTACGATACTTACATCATTTTCTTCCATGTGTTCAATTGTAACTCGGTACCTAAGTAGATGATGACGAGGATTATTTCGGTAATGCCTACCTCATTGGCATCATCTTGTGTTTACAAAAAAAAAGGTATTAATGTTATGTATAATTTACTATGATGATAATAAAATGCATTCAATGAATTTGAGTACCTTAATGCATACAGATGTGATGGCACCTCAGTACTAACAGGGGCAAACAACAGTATACGTGTGAATGCCCAGACACTGAGTAATATAATACAACTTCATATGCTATTCACTCCTTTCTGAGCTGCCTTGCACACATGTCTATATAATGTTGGCAGACAAGTAGAACCCCAACTATATGTGTTACATTTTTTCAGGTCTCCTACTAAAGGTAACCAAGATGAATACAATAAATTGTTACTCTTATTTAGCATCAAGAATGTAGTAATTAGTAGTAAAATATAGACTTTTGCATGAAAAAAGTTTTCTGCTTCCATGGTGGAAGAATTATTTTTTAACTGTGTTAATAGAGCTTCTAACCAAACAATTTTCACAGAAGCCCCATTTTTATCTGGACCATGAAAAGATTAATCTTAGGAAACCGATACTTTCAGCATTGGTATTAGGAAACAACACTGCGATTATGGGAAATTTCAGACACTTCACTTACCTTGCTCCCATGTAATCGCATCATGTTCGAGTATACGTCAGGACTACTCCATTAACATACCAGACGTGTTCAAAATTCTTAACGTCTTCAAGGTCTATAAGGAGAGTTTCCTAGGACTTCCCCATGAGGATAATTGGCCACGATATGAAGGATTTACTCTTTGCCACAACGACTTTATGAGAAGGAGAAAGAAAGGGCGCCCAACCAGCA
Organism: Lathyrus oleraceus; assembly: GCF_024323335.1. NCBI lineage: Eukaryota > Viridiplantae > Streptophyta > Magnoliopsida > Fabales > Fabaceae > Lathyrus > Lathyrus oleraceus. The sequence continues at coordinate 213,715,798 of NC_066581.1, read as the reverse complement.
CCCAGTTTAGAACCGAAATGGACGAGGTTGAAAAGGAAAAGAGAAGGTGTGGAATTTGCCGTGAAATAGGACACATGCGTAGGAAATGTCCAAATGTTGCAGGACCCTCTAGATGATTATGCTGTTTTTTATTATCAACTTTTAAGCACGTATTATGTTATCAACCATTGTGTATTTCTAATGTCTTTTGAAAACAAACTTTATGGAATACATTTGATATTAAAGTCTTCCGGTTACAAAGTACAATCACAATAACTTAAATTCGTAAAGGTTATTAACTAACTAAGCAACAACCACCAACACAAGTGAACCTTCAACTCCTCTATTAACTTCACCACTATTTGCTGAAAACATACATTAAACATCTACATCATTTTCTATAGGACAACGTTATGTATGGACAATGATACTCTACTTTTCTCACCTTCATACGACGTCCAGCCAATTGTTGAAAACCAGTGTCAATGGCTGCAATCAGTGTTCTGAAATTTCATTCGGATCTAGGCAGACACTGATTTTTTTGTTTTGCCCGTAAAATACAAGACCCCCAAACAGACATTCTTACCAAGACAATTTGCTATGTGATCTGAATTACATTTCTGCAATTCAAGTTGTTTATAGAAAATTAAGAGGTGAATACTTGGACATTCATTGGCCGAGACTCTACAATCAGTGGCATTCCTCGGTCAATGAATATCACGGGTGATAAAATTATTATTTAAATGCAATAGTAATTAATTAAAACTCTTAAAATAATTAGAAAAAACTTTAAAAAATGACTTCATTAACTCGGTCGTCCATTGACCGAGTCCACACACGAAAAAAAAACCCTATGCATGACTCATCCAATCATTGGTCGAGTCCATTCTTCCCAAAAACATCATTCAAAAATTCGTCCATTCATTGGGCGAGTGCGCTTTAAAAATAGGACATTCTGAGATTTTTTTTTTTCCAAAATAGGATAGATTGAGAATATAATTTCAAAAGGAGGACAAGGCATTAAAAAATCTCATTCTAGTCCTTCCCCCAAAAATTAGTAATTCATATGTAAGTTTAGGAGTGTTAGTAGTTCGACAAATCAAAACCATATTTAAATTTAAATTAAATTGTAGTGTTTAAAATGGGTGTTTTTTAAGTAGTTTCAACAAATCCAAACCATATTTAAATTTAAATTAAATTATAGTGTTTAGAATGGGTATATTTTAATTTGGGAATCGAATTTCCAATATTTTATCTCTAAACTCGTTTATCTGAACTCGTCGTAATTAATTTTCACAATTCATACCATTAATATCATAGAAGTTACTACCGAACATTCAACTTCTAGAAAAAATAGTCAGGCTTGTGGACATGTATTTAATTTGTTTTTAATTTGTTATTAGAGCCTTGCTAATATATTGTACTATTCTCATATTAATTAAATGGAATAATTGCATATTAAAATCTTTAGACTTTGATGTTTTCCCGGTTACGTATATTTTAATTTATTATGAAATAATTGCCAGTTTATTGATTATAATTGAACACTATTAGTACTATAGTTTTTTTTTATAGTATTATGAAAAATTAATTATCATAAATTATTTTATTAATTTTTATTTTTATGTTTTTTAATTTATTAAATTGTAATTCCTTTTGTCGAACCAAGTTGCTCGATAGAATAAGAAAATATCGAATCATCTGGTGTGTCGAGTTGTATTAGTGTGTTGAAGTGTCGAAGCATGTTGCTTCACACAAGATTTCGACTTAGACTTACTTTTAGTAGTGTTAACTATTTTGAGTTGTCTTAGGGAGTAAGCTAACCTAAATCTATAAATAGAGAGAGTAATCGTTATTATTGTATGAAGAGAAGAAAAAACTTATAACATTGTATTCACAGAATTTTGCAGTTGCAAAGTGAATAAAGAAGTTTTCCACAGGTTGTGGACAGAGAGAAAACTCTGTAGAAAATATTCTTCTTCTCAAACCGTTCTTTTCTTTCTCAATTGTTCTTTTCTTTTCATTGTCATTGTGTGGGTGATAACAATCTTATTCATCAAGATTGATACAAATTCTCTATAGGTTGTGGTGGATTTCCAACATCTGGTATCAAGAGCTCCGGTTTAAGTGACTTGTGGAAAGAAAACCACAATGGCAATGAATCATCTAAACATAAATTTTCCAGCGAATCTTCTAATTCTCAAGAACAATAATTATGAGAATTGGTACAAGCAGATGAAGATTGTGTTCTATTATCAAGATCTTTGGGATCTTGTGAAGGAATGAGTAACAACACTTGCAGAAAACGCGACGAATCAAAAAAGAACTGCACATAAAGAATTGGAAAAGAAAGATTATAAAACTCTCTTTATAATCCATCAATATGTTGATTAAGATAACTTTGAAAATGTTAGTGATGTAGAGTCAGCGAAAGAACCATGGAAAATTCTGGAAAAGTCGTTTGAAGGCGCAGAGAAGGTGAAAGAGGTGAGGTTACAAACTCACAAAAGGACGTATGAATTGCTTCAGATGGAAGACAATGAAAGCATAATTGATTTCTTCACTAAGGTTACGAAACTGGTGAATTAAATCAAGGTATGTGGAGAAGTGTTGACATCAAGATCTGTTGTTGGAAAGATCTTAAGGTCGTTGACTCCAAAGTTCGACCACGTGGTAGTAGCCATAGAAGAGTCGAAAGATTTGTCAAAACTGACAAAAGAAGAGCTTCAAGGGACGCTTGAATTTCATGAACAAAAAATGGCTGAAAAAGCTGCATGAAATTCGAAGAGTGATGTGGTTTTGCAGACGCAATCAGTAAAAGAAAGGAAAGGCAAAGGAAGCTGGAATGGCAACAAAGACAGAGGAGGCTACAATAATTCAACTGGTCGAATCAGAGAAAACCCTGAAACCAAGGCAACCAAAGAGGTGGTGTTGCAGGTAGAGGAAAAGGTGGTGGTCAAAAGCCAGACAAGAGTCACACTCAGTGTTACAATTGTCAGAAGCATGGTCATCATTCTAGTGATTGTTCAGAAAAGCGGAAGTATCAAGAAACTTATGCAAAGTTGGAGAAAAATGAAGAAGAAGAGATGTTGCTGATGGTTACAACGAGAGATGAAGAGATATTCAAGGACCAGTGGTATTTGGACTTAGGATGCCCATCACACATGTCTAGAAGGAAATATTGATTTGTAAACATAAAACCCTCAATGAAGAACATGATGAAATTTGCAAATGACAATACTCTAGCAGCTGAAGGTGTTGGTGATGTTCTAATTATGAGGAAAGATGACAAGAGGTCAGTAATTTTAAATGTGTTGCACATACCAGGCATGAAGAGCAATTTGCTTAGCATATGGAAGTTAGTTGAAAAGAACTAAAAGGTGTCGATCGAAGACAAGATGATGAGAGTTCTCGACTCAAATGGAAGGTTGATCTTGAATGCTCAAATGTCTCATAATAGAACCTTCAAGATTGAGCTTAATGTGATAGAGCATAAGTGCATTGCAACATCAGTCAACCAAGATGAATGGATATGGCGTTATAGACTTGGTCATCTCAATTTCAAATATATCAGAGATTTGAAGAGAAGAAATATGGTTTCAGGATTACCAGAAATCGACATTCCAAACGAAGTGTGTGAAGAATGTGTATAGGCGAAGTAACACAAGAACAACTTTAGTAAGGATGCAGGAAGCAGGTCGAAGGCAATTCTTGAAGTCATACACTCTGATGTATGTGGTCCTATCCAGGTGGATTCGATTGGAGGTAACAAATACTTTGTTACTTTCATATATGATTTCAGTCAAAAATTACGGGCTTACCTTATCAAGAAAAAAGTGAAGTGATAGAGGTATTTGTCAAGTTTAAATCTGTGGTTGAAAGACAAAACGGTCGAAAGATCAAGATTCTGAGGACTGATGGTGGTGGAGAATATGTGTCAAAAGACTTCGACGCATTATTTGTGAAAGAATGGATTGTGCATAAGGTGGTGCCACCCTATACTCCACAACAGATTGGAGTCGCAAAAAGGAAGATAGAACAATCATGAATATGGTGAGAAGTATGTTGAAAAGCAAGCATCTACCCAAAGAATTATGGGGAGAAGTTGTGTCGACTACAACATATATCCTAAACAGATGTCCGACGAAGAAGCTAGAAGAAATCATGCCAGAAGAATATTGGTATATTGTCAAGCCTAACTTGATTCATATGAAGGTATTTGGATATATAGCACATAGACATGTGCCAAATCAGTTGAGAAGAAAACTTGATGATAAGTTGATTCAGATGATCCTGATAGGATATCATTCGAATGGAGGATACAAGTTCTTTGACCCAGTGAACAAGCAAATGGTGATCACCAGGGACGTGATCATAGATGAGCTTAAGAAATGAGATTGGACTGAGAATGTTAAGAAGGATTCAGTGAGAATCTTATGCGATGAACCAGCTAGTGAATTCGAAAGAGAAGTTCGACAAGAAGTCAGAGTGAAACAGAACCAAACAGAACTCAAAGAACAAGACACATGTCTGCAAGGTTGCAAGAATGTGTGATTACATCAGATGATATGGTCAATGAAGAAGGTGAGCTGGTACACTATGAAGGAGAATTGCGATCCAAAACGCAGCGGAAAACTAAGGCCATAACTAATCACCACAAGACAATAATAATAAACACATTATTATTATTAATTAAAATTCTGTTAATTAAATAAGCCAAATTAAATTTCGGTGACCGATCACACTACGCAGAGTTAGCTGGGGGTTCCGCTGCCCGGTCAGCGGATGGTGGTTCTGCATCGCAAAATTTTAATGAACAATTCATTTGAAATCGACATCGGTTTTCGCATCAACACTTGATACTTTAAAGCACAAATTTTGCACAGTCACAACCCTAATTGCATAACTCTTTGACAACACAACCCTTGTACTGTCATGAACCCTTATGCAGAAATTTCATACTGTCAAACACACCTCGATTGTTAATTCAGTATGATTGATCAACACGTCAGTGCTTCACCATACTTTCGTCAAATTCTGAAGCAAATGATCATTGATCGCACAAAGGAAAACAACCATTAAGTGTTTGAATGAACGAGAAACAGTATGTCATATACACCGTATTTTGCATCAGAATTACTTATATCATATATATGACTTGATCTATCTCAATTGTGTAACCTATGGACGATCGATGTATCGCTGCTTCACCATACTAACGTCGGATTCCAAAGCATAGTTAACATCAATCATCCAAATCGTACACACATGATGCCAAATTTAATTGCTCGTTTATTATTTACTCCATTATGTATTTTACTCGTATTAATACATAAAATAAACAACTATTAGATGCATGGTTTCGTAAGTGGCTCTGATACCACTGAAGGAGAATTGCGATCCAAAATGCAGCGGAATTAAAAAATTTCTCCTTAAGTGATCCTTACGAATGGGCATGATCAGTGATAGAAATCATTACCTCTTGTGGCAATTAAAACCTTTGATGCAGATCTAAGGAGTGATCACGAACGTTGAATGGTGACAACGCCTCTACTCAGTCCACACGAACGAATTCCTTCAATCTCAGTGCTAGCTGCTACGAATGAAGGCTTTGAGTGTGTGTGTGTGTGTATGTGTTTATGTGTGTGTGTGTGTATGTGTGTGTGTGTGTGTGTGTGTGTGTGTGTGTGTGTGTGTGTGAGAGAGAGAGAGAGAGAGAGAGAAATGAATTTTTCATCCAATCCCATGCTTCTGCACAAGGGTTCTATTTATAGAACCACTTGTGTGGGCTGCAAGCTAAAAATCCCACTTAAGTGTATGTGGCCCATATCTTATGATATATCAAAATCACTTAAGCGTGTGGTACTGTCATACGGTGAACTGACTTGGGGTATTTTGCTTTTAATCGCAATGTCGCGGATAGCAAGAGTCGCCACCGACTTTTCTTTTATCCAATAAGGAAAGGTGGAAAAGAACAGGAAAGACCTCAATAGATTTTGGGTTCGGGAGGTACATTATACAAAGGGAAGGTGTTAGCACCCTTTGTATCCATGGTTATCCATGGGCTCTTAATTGTTGGATCACTTATATTTTTGTCTGAAAAGTGTTCGTGAATTGTTTAAAAATGTTTCGAAAAAAAGAGTTTAACTTTGTAATGATTCTCGTATGAATGTATACAAAGTATTTATCTCGTTTGATTTTGAAAACAGTTTAGAAAAATGTAACTTGGTAATGATTCTAGTATGAATGTATACCAAGTGGTGATTTTCTAGGATTTGCAAAGTGTGAGGGGTGGAAAATGTTTTAGGTTATGATCCAGTAATTGAGAGTTATACCTTCCTAAGGTCGTTATGGGCATTTCCTATCCTTATGAGGGTAAAATTGTCCTTACTATTGAGAAGTAAGTAGTTTTATCCTTTGGATGTAAAAGGGTCATTGTAGGGTCATCGATAGGTCATTGAAGGCAACAGTTGTAAGGATACCTTAGCATTCGAAGGGACGATCATCATTTAACCGTAGGCTACACCGAAGGGTCATCGAGGGACAAAATCATATATTCGAAGGCAACATCCGAGGGACTATGATTTATTTTAAAGGGACATGATGATTTAATCGAAGGGTCTTTGATAAGGGTATCCCCACATTCGCGGGACATGACCGTAATACCGTAATATCGTAAGGCAATAAAGAGAGGTCCAAGATCACATATTTAGAGGCCGTATTTTACAATCGATTAGGTAATTAGGATGAATCTCCACATTAAAATTAATACATTAAAATTAATACATTAAAATTAATACATTAAAAATAATTAGGTAATTTAGGGTGAAACTCCACAAGGGTATCCCACAAATAAAGTGGAAGACCTAGACAGCAATCTTTTCCTGGGAAAGGTGAACCTTTACAAAATTCAGTAAACGGGTTAGAGTACCAAGTCAGGATGCAATCAAGGATTGCACCGCAAAAGAAACCAGAATAGCAGTAGGGTCAGATAAACAATGCATGGCTATGATAAAAACATGACAGGTTAGCAAAGGACAGAACAGAAAAATCAGCGACTGTCCCGGTCGCCGCTGCCTCGCCTAGCGAGGGCTTAGCGAATACTCGCTGCATGCTCGCTTAGCGATGTGCTAGCGAGCGGCTGCGGATTCTGGTTTTGATAACAGCATAATGTCAGCAAGCTTCACACCTTATAGCATCCATTACAGAGATTATGTGGTTAGACATTCAGGTGTTCATGCATACTTAAATTCATATGTAAAACTTAAGATAGTTTCATAAATTCAATCATGATACCATGTGCAAATTAAGAACATAAGGTAGTAATAGCAATGCCAACCTGTTTGTAATCGAATTGTAACCTTGAATTGGCCGATCGGATCGAATTGAGCGGAAGTGACCTTGCTGCCGCCGGCTTTTCCTTCAGGGTTTTCCGTCTATGAGCGCCAGGGTTTGCTTGCTAGGGTTCTCCTTTCGTCCTTTTTCGTCCTCTTTTTCATTACTGAAGTGCTGGTATTTATAATGCTCTTTTTTGTGACCTAATGGGCTCAGAGTGAAGCCCAGAATTTTCTGTTATCTGTCAGCTTCGCTAGGCGAGCGTGTAGCGAACGTTCGCTAGGCGAGCGTGTAGCGAACGTTCGCTAGGCGAGCGTGTAGCGAACGTGTAGCGAACAGGCCAGTTTGGGCCATTTTCTGGATTGGGCCATTCGTGAGCTGGGCCTTCGTTCCTTTAAGATCAGTGTCATAAAAATGAGTCGGAGTGCCCCTGAAAAATGTCTTAAAATATTAATGGGCAAATTTTGGGGTATGACAGCTGCCCCTGTTCAATATTCTTGAACCGAGAGAGTCAGAATGGTATGTACGCCATTCGTGGTCTGGAGGTGGAAGATTATTGAACACTTAGAACGCCCCAAAAATTTGCACTTGTCAATTAGTTAGTCTTGATGGAGATGGGCTTAAAGATGCCATCTAGGAAGTTTGATGATGAGAGCTTCAGAGTGCGTCGTACGTTAGAAGATATCTGAAGTCATGGGTGTCACTGGGTCATACGCCAGACCGTATAGTGAGTCATTCATTAGACCGTCGACTTCACTAGGGAGTTAGAATGGGTCATACGCCGCTGGGGATAAAGGATCAGAATGGATCGTACGCTAGATCGTATCTGAGTTGCGGAACGAGCCGTCCGTTAGGCTGTATCATTACTGGGGGTGAAGGATCAGAATGGATCGTATGCTAGATCGTATCTGAGTTGTAGACTGAGCCGTCCGTTAGGCTGTACCTGATGATGAAGGGGGTAGTCATACGCCAGACTACACTTCAGAATGTACCGTACGCTAGGTAGCATTTGAGGGGATGAACCTCCAAGCGGGTCGTAAGCTAGACCGTCTCTGAGTAGCAGAACGAACCGTCCGTTAGGCTGCATCTGATAATAAAGGGGTAGTCATACGCCAGACTACACTTCAGAAGGTACCGTACGCTAGGTAGCACCCGAGGCCTTGAAGGTCCAAATGGGTCGTATGCTGGACCATATTGGAGTTGTTGAAGGTCGGAATGGATCGTACGTTAGATCACATCTGAGTTGAAGGAGTCATATGTTGAGATGAATCAGGATGGACCGTATGCTAGGCAGTACCTGAGAAATGAAGGTCCAACTGGGTCGTACATTAGACCGTGTTGGAGTAGTTGAAGATCAGAATGGATCGTCCGTTAGATCGTATCTGAGTGGAAGGAGTTATATGTTGGGCTGAATCAGAATGAACCGTACGTTAGACTGTATCTGATCGTATTTGTAGATGCTGTATTTGCAATGAATATCTGGGGTGGGCTTAAAGATGCCACCATTAGGAGGATATCAGAGTGCTTATCAGAATGAATGTATTTGAATCTTGAATGTAATCGATAAAGATGTCCGTCTGAATGGATCTTCATTTTGACTGTATCAGGAGGATAATTAACCTGAAAAATAAAGTTAGCTTCATGCCATGTCATGATGCATGAGATGTTTTATGCTTCTGAAACTAAATGCGAACAATGTATGCATGCGTATGTTGTGAAATGATGTAATGAATGAATTATGCATCGGAAAAGTTCTTCCAGGGGACTCTACTGGGGAACATAAATCTCAATCTTCTGGTTGGGAGATACTGGTATCGATGACCCTTTCTTAGCCGGAGATGCTTGATTTCTGTCTGATGGTAGAAATGTTCAACAGAAGCCCGACTGGGGGTGGAAGAGATGACCCATTTGTCTAGTAATGCCACTCTCTTCTGGGAATGACTGGCTTTGTTGGGGGATAGGATTAGCAACGGATTCATTGGAAAGCATGATTAGACCTTCTCCTCGATCCTGAAGTCTAGTAGTAATCGCTATTTCTATTTTATGCACGCATTTTTGGTAAACATCGATCATATCCAAATGCATATATTAATTCGAATTAAATCAATGGACGCTTATGCAAACAAAACAGAGAAAGTAAAACAAAAGCATTTTTTTTTAAACTAAAATTATATTGATTTCGAAAGAGGGCCTGTAAACAAGCAATTTGTGTACAAGGAGACAGAAATCCTAGTAAGAGGAAATTGTCAAGAAAACAAAGAGAAAGTTATGCCGAAAACGTCCTATTGACTTTAATTCCACTACTGCCATTATGTCTTCAAGCCTCTCATCTCCTGCTGTCGGATAGAAGTGATTAGCTTGTTCAGTCCTTTGAACTTGGATGAAGCTGTCTGAGAACGGGACATAGTCATACGCTTTGATCCCTAATTTTTGCCTGGACTGCCTTTTCAGGTTTTCAATCCACCAGGATACCCCTTTTTGCCCAAGCTGCCTTTTCAGGTTTTCGACTTGCCGGGTGTACATTTTTTTATGTTTATCCCTAAATTTTGCCCGAACCCTTTTGGTTCGCCGGGATGCCCTTACTTTTGCCTAGATACGTCGACCTAGCGGGTCTCTTTTATGCGTAGTATTTTTTGACTATGTCTGCGTTCACGGGATGCGGGAAGTCTTCGCCGTCCATTGTAGCTAGTATCATGGCTCCACCAGAGAATATCTTCTTAACTACAAACGGCCCTTCGTACGTGGGAATCCATTTGCCTCTGGGATCACCTTGTGGTAGAGTGATGCGCTTTACCACCAAGTCGCCAATTTGATACACCTGTCTCTTGACTCTTTTGTTAAATGCCTGGGTCATGCGTTTCTGATATATCTGTCCATGACAAACAGCCGCAAGTCTCTTCTCATCAATCAAGTTTATCTGATCGAGTCGAGTCTGAATCCATTCATCTTCATCTAAGCCCGCCTCTTTCATGATTCTTAGAGAGGGAATCTGAACTTCCACTGGTAAAACGGCTTCCATTCTGTAGACTAAAGAGAAAGGAGTTGCTCCTGTCGAAGTGCGTACTGAAGTGTGATAACCGTGAAGAGCAAACGGTAACATCTCATGCCAGTCTTTGTACGTCATCGTCATCTTTTGTATGATCTTCTTGATATTCTTATTAGCAGCTTCTACAGCGCCATTCATCTTTGGTCGGTACGGAGAAGAGTTATGGTGCTTTACGTTGAACTGCGTGCAGAGTTCAGTGATCATCTTGTTGTTCAAATTCGTACCATTGTCAGTGATAATTCTTTCAGGGATACCATACCGACAAATAAGACTATTCTTGATGAACCGTGCCACCACATTCTTGGTGACAGAAGCAAATGAGGCGGCCTCTACCCACTTTGTAAAGTAATCAATAGCGACAAGGATGAAGCGATGTCCATTAGAAGCAGTAGGTTTAATCTCCCCAATCATATCAATGCCCCACATTGCAAAGGGCCAAGGTGCGGTCAACACGTTCAATGGAGCAGGAGGTGCATGTACTTTATCCGCATATATCTGGCACTTGTGACAGGTTCTGGAGTGATGGTGGCAATCAGCTTCCATGGTAGACCAATAATACCCTAATCTCAGAATCTTCTTGGCCATCGTATGTCCACTAGAATGAGTCCCAAAAATACCGTCGTGCATATCTCCCATAATCTTTTCTGCTTCCTTTTTATCCACACAGCGAAGTAAAGTCGAATCATGATTACGTTTGTATAATAATCCATTACTCAAAAAGAATTTAGCGGAGAACTTCCTCAGAAATTTTCTGTCATTGATAGATGCCTCTTCAGGGTATTCCTGAGTTTCCAAATATCTTTTTACTTCGTGGAACCAAGGTTTCTCCTCTACTCCATCAGCGTTAAGTTCATAACAATACGCTGGTTCATCTAACCGTTCAATGATGATCATGGGAGCTTCGCTGCCCCATCTGACTCTGAACATAGATGACATGGTAGCCAATGCGTCTGCCAACTGATTCTCTTCTCGTGGAATGTGTTCGAATGTAATCTTTTCAAAGTATGGGATTAATGTCAACACCCGCTCTCGATAAGGGATGAGATTCAGATGTTTAGTGTCCCATTCTCCTTTGATCTGACTGATTACTAATGCTGAGTCTCCGTACACACTCAAAAACTTGACCCGCCGGTCTATAGCAGCCTTGAGTCCCAAAATACATGCTTCATACTCAGCCATATTATTGGTACAATGAAAACATAGTCTAGCAGTGAAAGGCGTATGGTAACCCTCGGGAGAAATGATTACCACACCAACACCATTGCCCAATGCATTAGAAGACCCATCGAAAACCATAGTCCATCGGGATCCTAGTTCGGGTCCTTCATCCGGTCCAGGTTCTTCATAATCAGTAACAAGCATGACATCCTCATCTGGGAACTCAAAATTCATAGATTGGTAATCATCCACTGCTTGATGAGCCAAATGATCGGCTAGTACGCTTCCTTTGATTGCTTTCTGGGTAGTATACTGGATGTCGTACTCTGTTAAGATCATCTGCCATCTTGCTATTCTTCCGGAGAGAGCGGGTTTCTCAAATATGTATTTGATAGGATCCATCTTAGAAATCAATAAAGTGGTGTGATTCAACATATACTGTCTCAGTCGGCGAGCAGCCCAGGCCAAAGCACAACAAGTTTTCTCGAGCAGTGAGTATCTTGTTTCACAGTCGGTAAACTTTTTGCTAAGGTAGTATATGGCATGCTCTTTTCGGCCAGACTCGTCATGTTGTCCCAACACACACCCCATTGAATTTTCTAACACGGTCAAGTACATGATTAAAGGTCTTCCTTCAACTGGTGGCATCAGAATGGGAGGTTTTTGAAGATACTCCTTGATTTTGTCGAAAGCTTCTTGACATTCATCATTCCATCTCATCTCTTGATTTTTCCTCAGTAGTTTGAAGAGGGGTTTGCAGGTAGCAGTCAAGTGGGAGATAAATCGGGCAATGTAATTCAAGCGTCCCAAGAAACCTCTGACTTCTTTATCTGTACTGGGAACTGGCATTTCTTGAATAGCTCTCACTTTGGCCGGGTCAACCTCAATCCCTTTACCACTGACAATAAAGCCCAGGAGTTTGCCGGACCTTACCCCAAAGGTGCATTTGTTCGGGTTCAACCTCAACTTGTATTTCTTCAACCTCTCGAACAGTTTGTATAAATGATCGAGATGCTCTCCCTCAGTATGAGATCTGGCTATCATGTCATCCACATACACTTCTATTTCATGATGGATCATATCATGGAACAAAACCACCATAGCACGCTGGTACGTTGCCCCTGCATTCTTTAAACCAAATGGCATTACTTTATAACAGAACGTGCCCCATTGCGTCACAAACGTAGTTTTCTCCATGTCCTCAGGCGCCATCTTAATCTGGTTGTAACCTGAGAATCCATCCATGAATGAGAACATCTTGTGTTGAGCGGTGTTATCTACCAGAACATCAATGTGCGGAAGTGGAAAGTCGTCTTTGGGACTCGCTTTATTCAAATCTCTGTAGTCTACACACATTCACACCTTGCCATCCTTCTTCGGCACTGGTACCACATTAGCAACCCATTGAGGATAAGAAGTAACAACCAGAAAACCTACATCAAATTGTTTCATAACCTCAGCTTTGATTTTCTCAGACATTTCAGGACGCATGCGACGAACCTTTTGCTTAACAGGACGACAATCTTCCCTCGTTGGCAGCCGATGTACTACTATATCAGTATCCAGTCCTGGCATGTCGTCATAAGACCAAGCAAAAATCTCTACATAGTCATGTAACATCTGAATCAACCTTCTTTTGACACTGTTTTCCAAGCCTGCTCCTATTTTGACTTCTTTCTTGTCTACTTCGGTACCCAGATTTACAATCTCAACTGACTCCTCGTGCGGCTGTATAGTCCTCTCTTCCTGCAGTAACAGTCTGGCAAGTTCTCCAGGTACTTCACAATCTTCCACACTTCCATCCTCGGCTTGGTAGATCGGATTTTCAAAGTCATAATGAACAGTAGTAGAACTATTGTCAACAGGATCCAGAGTGGGTATGGATCTGCAATTTGTTACGTGAGTGTGTGTAAGAAAACATAGCTTGTTTGGAAGATGACAAAAAAGACAAAGAGCGCAATATTTGAATGCAAAAAGTCCATTGATTTATTGAATATGAATATGCTTATGAAAATGACAAAACCCTTAACAAATTAGCTATTGTGCCCCGGGCATAGACACAACGCTTGGAGAAGTTCAATTGTAAAAAAAAAACAAAAATTTGCAACACTAAAATAGACAATAACAATTACTCCTGACTAAAGGAAATCGGGACAGTGTCTTCAGCCTTCCAATTATTGAGTCCGTCACCAATTGTTGGGAAAATCCAGCTATCCAGGTTGCAATCGCTGTCAGCATCTTCTACAGCATTAATTTGACTCTTGCCAGAGCTGAACCCCAGGCCAAATTTGTCAGACTTGTACGGTACGACGATCAATTGACCCCAGCCAGTACGACCACCATCTTCAACCACGGCTTGAGCGTCCTTCAGAGAAATCATAGCAGGAGGAGCACGAATAACCTTGGGTACACAGGAAGTTGGCTTAAGGACAGGATTGGTCGGAGGAACTACTTCAAATGACTGACAAGGAGTCTCAATGAATTCACCATCCATCTCGACGTATCTGAAGGTATGCACACTACTGACAATGTACTCTTCTTCTCCACACACGGTGACAATTTTGCCCTTTGTGGGATACCTCAACTTTTGATGGAGAGACGAGGCTACAGCGCCTGCCCCATGAATCCAAGGGCGTCCCAGTAAGCAGGAATAGGCAGGACGAATGTTCATTACATGGAAGGTAGTGTTGAAGACTTGAGGTCCTATCTTGATAGGCAGGACTACTTCGCCATGGACAACACTCTTCGCACCATCGTAAGCACGTACCACAATGTCACTAGGTTTCAGTTCAATGCTTTTACAATCCAGCTTATCCAGCACAGCTGTCGGCAGCACATTCAAGGAAGAGCCATTATCGATCAACACATGAGACAAAGTGATTCCTCTACACTCAATGGAGATATGCAGGGCTTTATTGTGATTCTTTCCTGCTGGTGTCAGATCAGCGTCGGAAAAGCCTAGGCCATTGTCAACAGCCAAGTGAGCAACATAATGTTCGAACTGATCGACAGATGTCTCCTGAGGTACATGAGCGGTCTTCAAGAATTTTATCAATGCATTGGCATGAGGTTCAGAAGATAACAGCAAGGATAACATTGAGATCTTAGACGGGGTATGCCCCAACTGTTCTACAACATCAAAATCACTCTTGCGAATGATTTTCAGCACTTCTTCCATTTCTTGTTTGGCAACATCTTCGGGAGTAACTTCGACCGGTGTCTCTGACTGAGAAGGATTGACTGGTTCCTTTCCTCGAGTTTCAAGGACAAGAGGTGAGATTTCTGGAGAGAAGATCCTTCCGCTTCGAGTAATTTTATTAGTCCCAACAATGCCACTAGTATCAGCAGCATTATCCACTTGCTTCACGCCATGGATGTAAACATCACCGCCATAATTCCACGGAATAGCTTTGCTTGAGGAATACGGGATCGGGCCAGGTGCAGTGATGATTAGGGGAGCAACCCTGGGCTCAGCAGTAATCTTCACAGGCACTCTAGTAGCGGTAATCTTCACTGGAACTTTGGACCTAGCAATCACAGATATTTCTTCAACAGGGTTTTCCGCCTTAGGAATCCTTTCGAAGAGAACTGTACGATCGTCCATCAGCCGTTGAATACCATTCTTCAATTTCAAACAGTCCTCGGGCCGGAGTACGCAGAGATTGCAATCTTCAGCACAACCTGGAAATAAACCAGCTTGCAATAAATTCCTCTTTATGATCGGGAGAGGAGATGTTAAGTCCGCCACATTGGAAATGTGAGAATCGTCATCCATAACATTAACAGTCTTGTCATGGTTAGGCATAGGAGCAGTGATGACATTAGGAGTCTCCGGAGGCTCAAACTCAATTTCTCCAGCTTCGATCATATCCTGAATCTTATTCTTCAATGACCAGCAATCGTTTGTATCATGCCCGGGGCTATCGGAGTGATATGCACACCTGGCATTGGGATTATAACGAGAGGAGGTAGTGTTGGGATTGGCAGGAGGATCTCTAAGGGTGATCAAATTTGCCTTTAGCATTCCTTGCAGTGCCTGTGCCAAGGTCATATTGATCCTGGTGAACTGCCTTCTTGGCCTGTCTTGTTTGGGCTGGAAGCTTTGAGGTGGTGGTGCTGCAATCGTAACTGCTCCAATGTCGTGGTCACGGTTTTTCTTGTAATGACCCTTTTGACCGTACACAGCATTTGATTCGTTTCTCCCCTGATAGGACCTTTTGGTGCTTGCAGAGGCAGCCGCCTGTATCTTTCCACTTCGGATGCCGCTTTCAACACGTTCACCTGTTAATATAAGTTCAGTGAAACCTGATGAAGAACTTCCCAGTAGATGGCTGTAGAATGGGCCGGTCAGTGTGCCCATGAACATGTCCACCAATTCTCTGTCAGTCATAGGGGGTTTGACTCTGCCAGCCAAATCTCTCCACTTTTGAGCATATTCTTTAAAGCTTTCTTTAGATCCCATAGTCATATTCTGCAACTGTAGCCGGGTAGGTGCTAGTTCAGAGTTATACTGGTACTGTTTATAGAAAGCTGTTGCTAAATCAGTCCAGGCGCGGATGTCAGAGCTCTCGAGCTGATAATACCATTCCAACTGTGTGCCAGACAGGCTCTCTTGGAAGAAATGGATCCATAGCTTCCTGTCAGTGGTATGCGGCTGAATCTTTCTCACATAAGCTCTCAGATGCATCTGAGGACAGGACGCACCATCGTACTTAGTGAAAGTGGGGATTTTGAATTTGCGAGGAATGGTCACATCGGAGACCAGACCCAAACTTTCGAAATCCAGACCGGGCGCCTTCTGACCCTCCATAGCTAGCATACGTTCTTCCAGCAACTTGTACTTATCATCTCTTGGAGAGTACTGTTCATTTTCATAATCTTCATCGTCATCCTCAGGGTTGGAGAAATCAGCATTCTCTTCCTCTGAATCATTCTCCGCCCCCTCTTCTGGACCATTCGGGATTCCAAACTTGACTCCTGCGGCCTGTCCTTTACGCCTTCTTCCCGGGTTAATGAAACTCACAGCTTTCTTGTCTTTCTTCTTTTCGAGCAAAAGAGCCTTCAGCTCCTCCTGCCCCTTGGATAAGCTTAGCATCATCTCCTTGAATTGAGCATTCTGAGTCTGGAGATCTTTGACAGTTTGTTCGAGATCCATTTTTCTGTTTGTAATGAAGACCGTGAGAACATTGAACTTGTAGAATACCTGTTATGCAGTGTTATGTTATGTTATGCAATGCATGAAATGTTTTCAAGGACTTTTGGAATTTAACTTTGCGTAAATCACCAACAAGAGAGAAATGTTTATTGCTAATTTCTTTGATCAATGTTCATTACAAAGGAATAATAATAAAAATACAATGAAAGCTCAAGTCTCCCAGGGGCGGCTTCTTTTTGGGCGAAGATACGCATTGAGTCTTCGTTCCTCATTAAGCTGACTGGTAAGTTCTAACACTTTCTTCCTTTCTGCGACGAACTGAGTCTCGAAAGTATCCCTTTCTTCTCTCAACTGGATCCAGGATCTCTTTAGTTCCTCAACATTGGTAGGCATATCTGGATAAGGAATGATCTGAGGAGCACCTCCTTCAGCTTCAGGTTCGACAATCTGAGGTCCGATTGCAAGATATGGCATGACAGTTCACGAGCTCTGGCGCGTACCCATCTAAGATAAGGTTCCATAGGAATAGAATTTTTCTGTCCTAACGTACCTCTCTTCACCATGCCCCAAGCTCGTACAAATATTTGACGGAGGCCTTGGGAATCGTTGTCATAGTCGAACACAATGCCTTCTATGATCATTTCATGTTGACCATCTCTTCGAGCACAACCAAACTGTCGCAAAGCTAAAGCAGGATTATAAGTAATACCTCCTCTTATTCCTAGGAGTGGTACATTAGGGAACTCGCCACAACGGTCAATGATGGTAACATTTTCCTTGAACTGAGGACACCAACAGATGTCTGGGTGGGAGAGCGACATTATCCTTTGAGACCATTTCAAATTCTGCTCGTTCTTCAAGACCGATTGAGGAAGGTGCGAAATAAACCACCTAGACAACAAAGGTATGCAGCACATGAGAGTCCCTTGCTTCTTCATGGTACGAGTGTGGAGGGAATGCAAAATGTCTCCCAGCAAGGTAGGTACAGGGTTATGAGTGAGAAATATCTTAATAGCATTCATGTCTATGAATTGGTCTGGATTAGGGAATAACACCAAGCCATAGATTAGCAATGCCAGGATGTCTTCGAAAGCACGGACATTCATAACTTTTAAGAATTCTCGGGCCTTATTTGTCAGGAATTTGGCAAGTAAACCCTTAAATCCACTCCTTGTTACCCAATTAGCTTCAATGTCGGACTTCGTCATGTGTAAAGCTGCGGCAACTTCTTCAGACTTCGGAACCTTTTCTAAACCACTGAAAGGTATTTGATCAAGGATAGGTATCCCAAGCAGTCTGGAGAATTCTTCCAGTGTAGGTACCAACTGATAATCTGGGAATGTGAAGCAATGATGTTTAGGATCGAAGAACTGGAACAGAACTCTCATCATATCTTCCTTGAAACCAGTAGTAACCAAATTGAGGAGGGAATCATGTCTCTCGATGAACTGAGCCCGATCAGGAAGTTCTGACACTAAATCCTTGAGTTGAGGAGAGATTGCTACAAAATTGATCCGGATGGTCTTCCTGGGAGCCATAGCCTTACAAAACAGAGCAAAGTTAAATCCCTAAGTCCTTGAAATGGTTAGTACAATGTTATGATGTCATGATGTTATGATGTTAAGATGTTATGATGTTATGAGGTTAAATAAATAACAAGCACAAGCAAGTCACACAACCATCATTCCTAGGTTTTAAGGCTTGCATGAGTTCCATAGGTAAGTACCCTCCCCACTGAAGTTTAGTTGGTTCAACCTCTCCTAGAATAGTAACCGGGTTCTAGAAGGATCTCAAATCACCGACCTTCCTTTAAGTCCACTTCAGTGCAACACCAAGTGGTTGACCGAAGCTTCCCTAAAGTCCAATCTCAAAGAGTGTAGTATCGAGTCTCAACCAACCCCAGTTGGAACCGAAGTCAGTTATCTCACTACTTTCTAATGGCCAGGATGAGTCAATTAGGGTTCTAAAGGTCTGGTTAATGCTTTAATGACACCACGCAGAAGCCAAATTTTTCCTCAAGTGAACATGAGGAACATCAGGACATCCAAAGTGTCACATTAACCGTAGCCATCATTTTAACCATTCCAGTATACGCCGGATAGTCGCGATGATCTATTGCTACTTACCTAAGGTACACTAGATCCGGGTGTAGGATCTTTCACTCAAGAATACCCAAGCAATCCCTTAAAAGTAAATCAGACAATTTTAAATAAGTGATCTTGTTTTTTTAAGGTAACCTCTCTTTTTAAAGTATCCCCAGCAGAGTCGCCAGTTCTGTCATACGGTGAACTGACTTGGGGTATTTTGCTTTTAATCGCAATGTCGCGGATAGCAAGAGTCGCCACCGACTTTTCTTTTATCCAATAAGGAAAGGTGGAAAAGAACAGGAAAGACCTCAATAGATTTTGGGTTCGGGAGGTACATTATACAAAGGGAAGGTGTTAGCACCCTTTGTATCCATGGTTATCCATGGGCTCTTAATTGCTGGATCACTTATATTTTTGTCTGAAAAGTGTTCGTGAATTGTTTAAAAATGTTTCGAAAAAAGAGTTTAACTTTGTAATGATTCTCGTATGAATGTATACAAAGTATTTATCTCGTTTGATTTTGAAAACAGTTTAGAAAAATGTAACTTGGTAATGATTCTAGTATGAATGTATACCAAGTGGTGATTTTCTAGGATTTGCAAAGTGTGAGGGGTGGAAAATGTTTTAGGTTATGATCCAGTAATTGAGAGTTATACCTTCCTAAGGTCGTTATGGGCATTTCCTATCCTTATGAGGGTAAAACTGTCCTTACTATTGAGAAGTAAGTAGTTTTATCCTTTGGATGTAAAAGGGTCATTGTAGGGTCATCGATAGGTCATTGAAGGCAACAGTTGTAAGGATACCTTAGCATTCGAAGGGACGATCATCATTTAACCGTAGGCTACACCGAAGGGTCATCGAGGGACAAAATCATATATTCGAAGGCAACATCCGAGGGACTATGATTTATTTTAAAGGGACATGATGATTTAATCGAAGGGTCTTTGCTAAGGGTATCCCCACATTCGCGGGACATGACCGTAATACCGTAATATCGTAAGGCAATAAAGAGAGGTCCAAGATCACATATTTAGAGGCCGTATTTTACAATCGATTAGGTAATTAGGATGAATCTCCACATTAAAATTAATACATTAAAATTAATTAGGTAATTTAGGGTGAAACTCCACAAGGGTATCCCACAAATAAAGTGGAAGACCTAGACAGCAATCTTTTCCTGGGAAAGGTGAACCTTTACAAAATTCAGCAAACGGGTTAGAGTACCAAGTCAGGATGCAATCAAGGATTGCACCGCAAAAGAAACCAGAATAGCAGTAGGGTCAGATAAACAATGCATGGCTATGATAAAAACATGACAGGTTAGCAAAGGACAGAACAGAAAAATCAGCGACTGTCCCGGTCGCCGCTGCCTCGCCTAGCGAGGGCTTAGCGAATACTCGCTGCATGCTCGCTTAGCGATGTGCTAGCGAGCGGCTGCGGATTCTGGTTTTGATAACAGCATAATGTCAGCAAGCTTCACACCTTATAGCATCCATTACAGAGATTATGTGGTTAGACATTCAGGTGTTCATGCATACTTAAATTCATATGTAAAACTTAAGATAGTTTCATAAATTCAATCATGATACCATGTGCAAATTAAGAACATAAGGTAGTAATAGCAATGCCAACCTGTTTGTAATCGAATTGTAACCTTGAATTGGCCGATCGGATCGAATTGAGCGGAAGTGACCTTGCTGCCGCCGGCTTTTCCTTCAGGGTTTTCCGTCTATGAGCGCCAGGGTTTGCTTGCTAGGGTTCTCCTTTCGTCCTTTTTCGTCCTCTTTTTCATTACTGAAGTGCTGGTATTTATAATGCTCTTTTTTGTGACCTAATGGGCTCAGAGTGAAGCCCAGAATTTTCTGTTATCTGTCAGCTTCGCTAGGCGAGCGTGTAGCGAACGTTCGCTAGGCGAGCGTGTAGCGAACGTTCGCTAGGCGAGCGTGTAGCGAACGTGTAGCGAACAGGCCAGTTTGGGCCATTTTCTGGATTGGGCCATTCGTGAGCTGGGCCTTCGTTCCTTTAAGATCAGTGTCATAAAAATGAGTCGGAGTGCCCTGAAAAATGTCTTAAAATATTAATGGGCAAATTTTGGGGTATGACAGCTGCCCCTGTTCAATATTCTTGAACCGAGAGAGTCAGAATGGTATGTACGCCATTCGTGGTCTGGAGGTGGAAGATTATTGAACACTTAGAACGCCCCAAAAATTTGCACTTGTCAATTAGTTAGTCTTGATGGAGATGGGCTTAAAGATGCCATCTAGGAAGTTTGATGATGAGAGCTTTAGAGTGCGTCGTACGTTAGAAGATATCTGAAGTCATGGGTGTCACTGGGTCATACGCCAGACCGTATAGTGAGTCATTCATTAGGCCGTCGACTTCATTGGGGAGTTAGAATGGGTCATACGCCGCTGGGGATAAAGGATCAGAATGGATCGTATGCTAGATCGTATCTGAGTTGTAGACTGAGTCGTCCGTTAGGCTGTACCTGATGATGAAGGGGGTAGTCATACGCCAGACTACACTTCAGAATGTACCGTACGCTAGGTAGCATTTGAGGGGATGAACCTCCAAGCGGGTCGTAAGCTAGACCGTCTCTGAGTAGCAGAACGAACCGTCCGTTAGGCTGCATCTGATAATAAAGGGGTAGTCATACGCCAGACTACACTTCAGAAGGTACCGTATGCTAGGTAGCACCCGAGGCCTTGAAGGTCCAAATGGGTCGTATGCTGGACCGTATTGGAGTTGTTGAAGGTCGGAATGGATCGTACGTTAGATCGCATCTGAGTTGAAGGAGTCATATGTTGAGATGAATCAGGATGGACCGTATGCTAGGCAGTACCTGAGAAATGAAGGTCCAACTGGGTCGTACATTAGACCGTGTTGGAGTAGTTGAAGATCAGAATGGATCGTCCGTTAGATCGTATCTGAGTGGAAGGAGTTATATGTTGGGCTGAATCAGAATGAACCGTACGTTAGACTGTATCTGATCGTATTTGTAGATGCTGTATTTGCAATGAATATCTGGGGTGGGCTTAAAGATGCCACCATTAGGAGGATATCAGAGTGCTTATCAGAATGAATGTATTTGAATCTTGAATGTAATCGATAAAGATGTCCGTCTGAATGGATCTTCATTTTGACTGTATCAGGAGGATAATTAACCTGAAAAATAAAGTTAGCTTCATGCCATGTCATGATGCATGAGATGTTTTATGCTTCTGAAACTAAATGCGAACAATGTATGCATGCGTATGTTGTGAAATGATGTAATGAATGAATTATGCATCGGAAAAGTTCTTCCAGGGGACTCTACTGGGGAACATAAATCTCAATCTTCTGGTTGGGAGATACTGGTATCGATGACCCTTTCTTAGCCGGAGATGCTTGATTTCTGTCTGATGGTAGAAATGTTCAACAGAAGCCCGACTGGGGGTGGAAGAGATGACCCATTTGTCTAGTAATGCCACTCTCTTCTGGGAATGACTGGCTTTGTTGGGGGATAGGATTAGCAACGGATTCATTGGAAAGCATGATTAGACCTTCTCCTCGATCCTGAAGTCTAGTAGTAATCGCTATTTCTATTTTATGCACGCATTTTTGGTAAACATCGATCATATCCAAATGCATATATTAATTCGAGTTAAATCAATGGACGCTTATGCAAACAAAACAGAGAAAGTAAAACAAAAGCATTTTTTTTTAAACTAAAATTATATTGATTTCGAAAGAGGGCCTGTAAACAAGCAATTTGTGTACAAGGAGACAGAAATCCTAGTAAGAGGAAATTGTCAAGAAAACAAAGAGAAAGCTATGCCGAAAACGTCCTATTGACTTTAATTCCACTACTGCCATTATGTCTTCAAGCCTCTCATCTCCTGCTGTCGGATAGAAGTGATTAGCTTGTTCAGTCCTTTGAACTTGGATGAAGCTGTCTGAGAACGGGACATAGTCATACGCTTTGATCCCTAATTTTTGCCTGGACCGCCTTTTCAGGTTTTCAATCCACCAGGATACCCCTTTTTGCCCAAGCCGCCTTTTCAGGTTTTCGACTTGCCGGGTGTACATTTTTTTATGTTTATCCCTAAATTTTGCCCGAACCCTTTTGGTTCGCCGGGATGCCCTTACTTTTGCCTAGATACGTCGACCTAGCGGGTCTCTTTTATGCGTAGTATTTTTTGACTATGTCTGCGTTCACGGGATGCGGGAAGTCTTCGCCGTCCATTGTAGCTAGTATCATGGCTCCACCAGAGAATATCTTCTTAACTACAAACGGCCCTTCGTACGTGGGAATCCATTTGCCTCTGGGATCACCTTGTGGTAGAGTGATGCGCTTTACCACCAAGTCGCCAATTTGATACACCTGTCTCTTGACTCTTTTGTTAAATGCCTGGGTCATGCGTTTCTGATATATCTGTCCATGACAAACAGCCGCAAGTCTCTTCTCATCAATCAAGTTTATCTGATCGAGTCGAGTCTGAATCCATTCATCTTCATCTAAGCCCGCCTCTTTCATGATTCTTAGAGAGGGAATCTGAACTTCCACTGGTAAAACGGCTTCCATTCCGTAGACTAAAGAGAAAGGAGTTGCTCCTGTCGAAGTGCGTACTGAAGTGTGATAACCGTGAAGAGCAAACGGTAACATCTCATGCCAGTCTTTGTACGTCATCGTCATCTTTTGTATGATCTTCTTGATATTCTTATTAGCAGCTTCTACAGCGCCATTCATCTTTGGTCGGTACGGAGAAGAGTTATGGTGCTTTACGTTGAACTGCGTGCAGAGTTCAGTGATCATCTTGTTGTTCAAATTCGTACCATTGTCAGTGATAATTCTTTCAGGGATACCATACCGACAAATAAGACTATTCTTGATGAACCGTGCCACCACATTCTTGGTGACAGAAGCAAATGAGGCGGCCTCTACCCACTTTGTAAAGTAATCAATAGCGACAAGGATGAAGCGATGTCCATTAGAAGCAGTAGGTTTAATCTCCCCAATCATATCAATGCCCCACATTGCAAAGGGCCAAGGTGCGGTCAACACGTTCAATGGAGCAGGAGGTGCATGTACTTTATCCGCATATATCTGGCACTTGTGACAGGTTCTGGAGTGATGATGGCAATCAACTTCCATGGTAGACCAATAATACCCTAATCTCAGAATCTTCTTGGCCATCGTATGTCCACTAGAATGAGTCCCAAAAATACCGTCGTGCATATCTCCCATAATCTTTTCTGCTTCCTTTTTATCCACACAGCGAAGCAAAGTCGAATCATGATTACGTTTGTATAATAATCCATTACTCAAAAAGAATTTAGCGGAGAACTTCCTCAGAAATTTTCTGTCATTGATAGATGCCTCTTCAGGGTATTCCTGAGTTTCCAAATATCTTTTTACTTCGTGGAACCAAGGTTTCTCCTCTACTCCATCAGCGTTAAGTTCATAACAATACGCTGGTTCATCTAACCGTTCAATGATGATCATGGGAGCTTCGCTGCCCCATCTGACTCTGAACATAGATGACATGGTAGCCAATGCGTCTGCCAACTGATTCTCTTCTCGTGGAATGTGTTCGAATGTAATCTTTTCAAAGTATGGGATTAATGTCAACACCCGCTCTCGATAAGGGATGAGATTCAGATGTTTAGTGTCCCATTCTCCTTTGATCTGACTGATTACTAATGCTGAGTCTTTGTACACACTCAAAAACTTGACCCGCCGGTCTATAGCAGCCTTGAGTCCCAAAATACATGCTTCATACTCAGCCATATTATTGGTACAATGAAAACATAGTCTAGCAGTGAAAGGCGTATGGTAACCCTCGGGAGAAATGATTACCACACCAACACCATTGCCCAATGCATTAGAAGACCCATCGAAAACCATAGTCCATCGGGATCCTAGTTCGGGTCCTTCATCCGGTCCAGGTTCTTCATAATCAGTAACAAGCATGACATCCTCATCTGGGAACTCAAAATTCATAGATTGGTAATCATCCACTGCTTGATGAGCCAAATGATCGGCTAGTACGCTTCCTTTGATTGCTTTCTGGGTAGTATACTGGATGTCATACTCTGTTAAGATCATCTGCCATCTTGCTATTCTTCCGGAGAAAGCGGGTTTCTCAAATATGTATTTGATAGGATCCATCTTAGAAATCAATAAAGTGGTGTGATTCAACATATACTGTCTCAGTCGGCGAGCAGCCCAGGCCAAAGCACAACAAGTTTTCTCAAGCAGTGAGTATCTTGTTTCACAGTCGGTAAACTTTTTGCTAAGGTAGTATATGGCATGCTCTTTTCGGCCAGACTCGTCATGTTGTCCCAACACACACCCCATTGAATTTTCTAACACGGTCAAGTACATGATTAAAGGTCTTCCTTCAACTGGTGGCATCAGAATGGGAGGTTTTTGAAGATACTCCTTGATTTTGTCGAAAGCTTCTTGACATTCATCATTCCATCTCATCTCTTGATTTTTCCTCAGTAGTTTGAAGAGGGGTTTGCAGGTAGCAGTCAAGTGGGAGATAAATCGGGCAATGTAATTCAAGCGTCCCAAGAAACCTCTGACTTCTTTATCTGTACTGGGAACTGGCATTTCTTGAATAGCTCTCACTTTGGCCGGGTCAACCTCAATCCCTTTACCACTGACAATAAAGCCCAGGAGTTTGCCGGACCTTACCCCAAAGGTGCATTTGTTCGGGTTCAACCTCAACTTGTATTTCTTCAACCTCTCGAACAGTTTGTATAAATGATCGAGATGCTCTCCCTCAGTATGAGATCTGGCTATCATGTCATCCACATACACTTCTATTTCATGATGGATCATATCATAGAACAAAACCACCATAGCACGCTGGTACGTTGCCCCTGCATTCTTTAAACCAAATGGCATTACTTTATAACAGAACGTGCCCCATTGCGTCACAAACGTAGTTTTCTCCATGTCCTCAGGCGCCATCTTAATCTGGTTGTAACCTGAGAATCCATCCATGAATGAGAACATCTTGTGTTGAGCGGTGTTATCTACCAGAACATCAATGTGCGGAAGTGGAAAGTCGTCTTTGGGACTCGCTTTATTCAAATCTCTGTAGTCTACACACATTCGCACCTTGCCATCCTTCTTCGGCACTGGTACCACATTAGCAACCCATTGAGGATAAGAAGTAACAGCCAGAAAACCTGCATCAAATTGTTTCATAACCTCAGCTTTGATTTTCTCAGACATTTCAGGACGCATGCGACGAACCTTTTGCTTAACAGGACGACAATCTTCCCTCGTTGGCAGCCGATGTACTACTATATCAGTATCCAGTCCTGGCATGTCGTCATAAGACCAAGCAAAAATCTCTACATAGTCATGTAACATCTGAATCAACCTTCTTTTGACACTGTTTTCCAAGCCTGCTCCTATTTTGACTTCTTTCTTGTCTACTTCGGTACCCAGATTTACAATCTCAACTGACTCCTCGTGCGGCTGTATAGTCCTCTCTTCCTGCAGTAACAGTCTGGCAAGTTCTCCAGGTACTTCACAATCTTCCACACTTCCATCCTCGGCTTGGTAGATCGGATTTTCAAAGTCATAATGAACAGTAGTAGAACTATTGTCAACAGGATCCAGAGTGGGTATGGATCTGCAATTTGTTACGTGAGTGTGTGTAAGAAAACATAGCTTGTTTGGAAGATGACAGAAAAGACAAAGAGCGCAATATTTGAATGCAAAAAGTCCATTGATTTATTGAATATGAATATGCTTATGAAAATGACAAAACCCTTAACAAATTAGCTATTGTGCCCCGGGCATAGACACAACGCTTGGAGAAGTTCAATTGTAAAAAAAAACAAAAATTTGCAACACTAAAATAGACAATAACAATTACTCCTGACTAAAGGAAATCGGGATAGTGTCTTCAGCCTTCCAATTATTGAGTCCGTCACCAATTGTTGGGAAAATCCAGCTATCCAGGTTGCAATCGCTGTCAGCATCTTCTACAGCATTAATTTGACTCTTGTCAGAGCTGAACCCCAGGCCAAATTTGTCAGACTTGTACGGTACGTCGATCAATTGACCCCAGCCAGTACGACCACCATCTTCAACCACGGCTTGAGCGTCCTTCAGAGAAATCATAGCAGGAGGAGCACGAATAACCTTGGGTACACAGGAAGTTGGCTTAAGGACAGGATTGGTCGGAGGAACTACTTCAAATGACTGACAAGGAGTCTCAATGAATTCACCATCCATCTCGACGTATCTGAAGGTATGCACACTACTGACAATGTACTCTTCTTCTCCACACACGGTGACAATTTTGCCCTTTGTGGGATACCTCAACTTTTGATGGAGAGACGAGGCTACAACGCCTGCCCCATGAATCCAAGGGCGTCCCAGTAAGCAGGAATAGGCAGGACGAATGTTCATTACATGGAAGGTAGTGTTGAAGACTTGAGGTCCTATCTTAATAGGCAGGACTACTTCGCCATGGACAACACTCTTCGCACCATCGTAAGCACGTACCACAATGTCACTAGGTTTCAGTTCAATGCTTTTACAATCCAGCTTATCCAGCACAGCTGTCGGCAGCACATTCAAGGAAGAGCCATTATCGATCAACACATGAGACAAAGTGATTCCCCTACACTCAATGGAGATATGCAGGGCTTTATTGTGATTCTTTCCTGCTGGTGTCAGATCAGCGTCGGAAAAGCCTAGGCCATTGTCAACAGCCAAGTGAGCAACATAATGTTCGAACTGATCGACAGATGTCTCCTGAGGTACATGAGCGGTCTTCAAGAATTTTATCAATGCATTGGCATGAGGTTCAGAAGATAACAGCAAGGATAACATTGAGATCTTAGACGGGGTATGCCCCAACTGTTCTACAACATCAAAATCACTCTTGCGAATGATTTTCAGCACTTCTTCCATTTCTTGTTTGGCAACATCTTCGGGAGTAACTTCGACCGGTGTCTCTGACTGAGAAGGATTGACTGGTTCCTTTCCTCGAGTTTCAAGGACAAGAGGTGAGATTTCTGGAGAGAAGATCCTTCCGCTTCGAGTAATTTTATTAGTCCCAACAATGCCACTAGTATCAGCAGCATTATCCACTTGCTTCACGCCATGGATGTAAACATCACCGCCATAATTCCACGGAATAGCTTTGCTTGAGGAATACGGGATCGGGCCAGGTGCAGTGATGATTAGGGGAGCAACCCTGGGCTCAGCAGTAATCTTCACAGGCACTCTAGTAGCGGTAATCTTCACTGGAACTTTGGACCTAGCAATCACAGATATTTCTTCAACAGGGTTTTCCGCCTTAGGAATCCTTTCGAAGAGAACTGTACGATCGTCCATCAGCCGTTGAATACCATTCTTCAATTTCAAACAGTCATCGGGCCGGAGTACGCAGAGATTGCAATCTTCAGCACAACCTGGAAATAAACCAGCTTGCAATAAATTCCTCTTTATGATCGGGAGAGGAGATGTTAAGTCCGCCATATTGGAAATGTGAGAATCGTCATCCATAGCATTAACAGTCTTGTCATGGTTAGGCATAGGAGCAGTGATGACATTAGGAGTCTCCGGAGGCTCAAACTCAATTTCTCCAGCTTCGATCATATCCTGAATCTTATTCTTCAATGACCAGCAATCGTTTGTATCATGCCTGGGGCTATCGGAGTGATATGCACACCTGGCATTGGGATTATAACGAGAGGAGGTAGTGTTGGGATTGGCAGGAGGATCTCTAAGGGTGATCAAATTTGCCTTTAGCATTCCCTGCAGTGCCTGTGCCAAGGTCATATTGATCCTGGTGAACTGCCTTCTTGGCCTGTCTTGTTTGGGCTGGAAGCTTTGAGGTGGTGGTGCTGCAATCGTAACTGCTCCAATGTCGTGGTCACGGTTTTTCTTGTTACGACCCTTTTGACCGTACACAGCATTTGATTCGTTTCTCCCCTGATAGGACCTTTTGGTGCTTGCAGAGGCAGCCGCCTGTATCTTTCCACTTCGGATGCCGCTTTCAACACGTTCACCTGTTAATATAAGTTCAGTGAAACCTGATGAAGAACTTCCCAGTAGATGGCTGTAGAATGGGCCGGTCAGTGTGCCCATGAACATGTCCACCAATTCTCTGTCAGTCATAGGGGGTTTGACTCTGCCAGCCAAATCTCTCCACTTTTGAGCATATTCTTTAAATCTTTCTTTAGATCCCATAGTCATATTCTGCAACTGTAGCCGGGTAGGTGCTAGTTCAGAGTTATACTGGTACTGTTTATAGAAAGTTGTTGCTAAATCAGTCCAGGCGCGGATGTCAGAGCTCTCGAGCTGATAATACCATTCCAACTGTGTGCCAGACAGGCTCTCTTGGAAGAAATGGATCCATAGCTTCCTGTCAGTGGTATGCGGCTGAATCTTTCTCACATAAGCTCTCAGATGCATCTGAGGACAGGACGCACCATCGTACTTAGTGAAAGTGGGGATTTTGAATTTGCGAGGAATGGTCACATCGGAGACCAGACCCAAACTTTCGAAATCCAGACCGGGCGCCTTCTGACCCTCCATAGCTAGCATACGTTCTTCCAGCAACTTGTACTTATCATCTCTTGGAGAGTACTGTTCATTTTCATAATCTTCATCGTCATCCTCAGGGTTGGAGAAATCAGCATTCTCTTCCTCTGAATCATTCTCCGCCCCCTCTTCTGGACCATTCGGGATTCCAAACTTGACTCCTGCGACCTGTCCTTTACGCCTTCTTCCCGGGTTAATGAAACTCACAGCTTTCTTGTCTTTCTTCTTTTCGAGCAAAAGAGCCTTCAGCTCCTCCTGCCCCTTGGATAAGCTTAGCATCATCTCCTTGAATTGAGCATTCTGAGTCTGGAGATCTTTGACAGTTTGTTCGAGATCCATTTTTCTGTTTGTAATGAAGACCGTGAGAATATTGAACTTGTAGAATACCTGTTATGCAGTGTTATGTTATGTTATGCAATGCATGAAATGTTTTCAAGGACTTTTGGAATTTAACTTTGCGTAAATCACCAACAAGAGAGAAATGTTTATTGCTAATTTCTTTGATCAATGTTCATTACAAGAGGAATAATAATAAAAATACAATGAAAGCTCAAGTCTCCCAGGGGCGGCTTCTTTTTGGGCGAAGATACGCATTGAGTCTTCGTTCCTCATTAAGCTGACTGGTAAGTTCTAACACTTTCTTCCTTTCTGCGACGAACTGAGTCTCGAAAGTATCCCTTTCTTCTCTCAACTGGATCCAGGATCTCTTTAGTTCCTCAACATTGGTAGGCATATCTGGATAAGGAATGATCTGAGGAGCACCTCCTTCAGCTTCAGGTTCGACAATCTGAGGTCCGATTGCAAGATATGGCATGACAAGTTCACGAGCTCTGGCGCGTACCCATCTGAGATAAGGTTCCATAGGAATAGAATTTTTCTGTCCTAACGTACCTCTCTTCACCATGCCCCAAGCTCGTACAAATCTTTGACGGAGGCCTTGGAAATCGTTGTCATAGTCGAACACAATGCCTTCGATGATCATTTCATGTGGACCATCTCTTCGAGCACAACCAAACTGTCGCAAAGCTAAAGCAGGATTATAAGTAATACCTCCTCTTATTCCTAGGAGTGGTACATTAGGGAACTCGCCACAACGGTCAATGATGGTAACATTTTCCTTGAACTGAGGACACCAACAGATGTCTGGGTGGGAGAGCGACATTATCCTTTGAGACCATTTCAAATTCTGCTCGTTCTTCAAGACCGATTGAGGAAGGTGCGAAATAAACCACCTAGACAACAAAGGTATGCAGCACATGAGAGTCCCTTGCTTCTTCATGGTACGAGTGTGGAGGGAATGCAAAATGTCTCCCAGCAAGGTAGGTACAGGGTTATGAGTGAGAAATATCTTAATAGCATTCATGTCTATGAATTAGTCTGGATTAGGGAATAACACCAAGCCATAGATTAGCAATGCCAGGATGTCTTCGAAAGCACGGACATTCATAACTTTTAAGAATTCTCGGGCCTTATTTGTCAGGAATTTGGCAAGTAAACCCTTAAATCCACTCCTTGTTACCCAATTAGCTTCAATGTCGGACTTCGTCATGTGTAAAGCTGCGGCAACTTCTTCAGACTTCGGAACCTTTTCTAAACCACTGAAAGGTATTTGATCAAGGATAGGTATCCCAAGCAGTCTGGAGAATTCTTCCAGTGTAGGTACCAACTGATAATCTGGGAATGTGAAGCAATGATGTTTAGGATCGAAGAACTGGAACAGAACTCTCATCATATCTTCCTTGAAACCAGTAGTAACCAAATTGAGGAGGGAATCATGTCTCTCGATGAACTGAGCCCGATCAGGAAGTTCTGACACTAAATCCTTGAGTTGAGGAGAGATTGCTACAAAATTGATCCGGATGGTCTTCCTGGGAGCCATAGCCTTACAAAACAGAGCAAAGTTAAATCCCTAAGTCCTTGAAATGGTTAGTACAATGTTATGATGTCATGATGTTATGATGTTAAGATGTTATGATGTTATGAGGTTAAATAAATAACAAGCACAAGCAAGTCACACAACCATCATTCCTAGGTTTTAAGGCTTGCATGAGTTCCATAGGTAAGTACCCTCCCCACTGAAGTTTAGTTGGTTCAACCTCTCCTAGAATAGTAACCGGGTTCTAGAAGGATCTCAAATCACCGACCTTCCTTTAAGTCCACTTCAGTGCAACACCAAGTGGTTGACCGAAGCTTCCCTAAAGTCCAATCTCAAAGAGTGTAGTATCGAGTCTCAACCAACCCCAGTTGGAACCGAAGTCAGTTATCTCACTACTTTCTAATGGCCAGGATGAGTCAATTAGGGTTCTAAAGGTCTGGTTAATGCTTTAATGACACCACGCAGAAGCCAAATTTTTCCTCAAGTGAACATGAGGAACATCAGGACATCCAAAGTGTCACATTAACCGTAGCCATCATTTTAACCATTCCAGTATACGCCAGATAGTCGCGATGATCTATTGCTACTTACCTAAGGTACACTAGATCCGGGTGTAGGATCTTTCACTCAAGAATACCCAAGCAATCCCTTAAAAGTAAATCAGACAATTTTAAATAAGTGATCTTGTTTTTTTAAGGTAACCTCTCTTTTTAAAGTATCCCCAGCAGAGTCGCCAGTTCTGTCATACGGTGAACTGACTTGGGGTATTTTGCTTTTAATCGCAATGTCGCGGATAGCAAGAGTCGCCACCGACTTTTCTTTTATCCAATAAGGAAAGGTGGAAAAGAACAGGAAAGACCTCAATAGATTTTGGGTTCGGGAGGTACATTATACAAAGGGAAGGTGTTAGCACCCTTTGTATCCATGGTTATCCATGGGCTCTTAATTGCTGGATCACTTATATTTTTGTCTGAAAAGTGTTCGTGAATTGTTTAAAAATGTTTCGAAAAAAAGAGTTTAACTTTGTAATGATTCTCGTATGAATGTATACAAAGTATTTATCTCGTTTGATTTTGAAAACAGTTTAGAAAAATGTAACTTGGTAATGATTCTAGTATGAATGTATACCAAGTGGTGATTTTCTAGGATTTGCAAAGTGTGAGGGGTGGAAAATGTTTTAGGTTATGATCCAGTAATTGAGAGTTATACCTTCCTAAGGTCGTTATGGGCATTTCCTATCCTTATGAGGGTAAAACTGTCCTTACTATTGAGAAGTAAGTAGTTTTATCCTTTGGATGTAAAAGGGTCATTGTAGGGTCATCGATAGGTCATTGAAGGCAACAGTTGTAAGGATACCTTAGCATTCGAAGGGACGATCATCATTTAACCGTAGGCTACACCGAAGGGTCATCGAGGGACAAAATCATATATTCGAAGGCAACATCCGAGGGACTATGATTTATTTTAAAGGGACATGATGATTTAATCGAAGGGTCTTTGATAAGGGTATCCCCACATTCGCGGGACATGACCGTAATACCGTAATATCGTAAGGCAATAAAGAGAGGTCCAAGATCACATATTTAGAGGCCGTATTTTACAATCGATTAGGTAATTAGGATGAATCTCCACATTAAAATTAATACATTAAAATTAATTAGGTAATTTAGGGTGAAACTCCACAAGGGTATCCCACAAATAAAGTGGAAGACCTAGACAGCAATCTTTTCCTGGGAAAGGTGAACCTTTACAAAATTCAGCAAACGGGTTAGAGTACCAAGTCAGGATGCAATCAAGGATTGCACCGCAAAAGAAACCAGAATAGCAGTAGGGTCAGATAAACAATGCATGGCTATGATAAAAACATGACAGGTTAGCAAAGGACAGAACAGAAAAATCAGCGACTGTCCCGGTCGCCGCTGCCTCGCCTAGCGAGGGCTTAGCGAATACTCGCTGCATGCTCGCTTAGCGATGTGCTAGCGAGCGGCTGCGGATTCTGGTTTTGATAACAGCATAATGTCAGCAAGCTTCACACCTTATAGCATCCATTACAGAGATTATGTGGTTAGACATTCAGGTGTTCATGCATACTTAAATTCATATGTAAAACTTAAGATAGTTTCATAAATTCAATCATGATACCATGTGCAAATTAAGAACATAAGGTAGTAATAGCAATGCCAACCTGTTTGTAATCGAATTGTAACCTTGAATTGGCCGATCGGATCGAATTGAGCGGAAGTGACCTTGCTGCCGCCGGCTTTTCCTTCAGGGTTTTCCGTCTGTGAGCGCTAGGGTTTGCTTGCTAGGGTTCTCCTTTCGTCCTTTTTCGTCCTCTTTTTCATTACTGAAGTGCTGGTATTTATAATGCTCTTTTTTGTGACCTAATGGGCTCAGAGTGAAGCCCAGAATTTTCTGTTATCTGTCAGCTTCGCTAGGCGAGCGTGTAGCGAACGTGTAGCGAACTCTCGCTAGGCGAGCGTGTAGCGAACAGGCCAGTTTGGGCCATTTTCTGGATTGGGCCATTCGTGAGCTGGGCCTTCGTTCCTTTAAGATCAGTGTCATAAAAATGAGTCGGAGTGCCCCTGAAAAATGTCTTAAAATATTAATGGGCAAATTTTGGGGTATGACAGGTACCTTACCATATTTCGTATTCTACTTAAGTGCACCGTATCTTACGATGTTCTACAATTCACTTAAGTGCATCGTACCATAGGGTGTTGCTTATTTACTTTATCTCTCATCAATCCGTCCTTTTGTGTGTGACCCTGTAGGTTCTCGCGACATTGGTAATTATATTAAATCATGTATTTAACATAATAAACAATGAGTGATATCTAGCAATATATCACTGCAACCCAAGACACGAAAATGTCATGTTATCTGACAAATCCTTTTGTGATAATACTTATGTGTACAATTATCCTTTTGTCCTTATGTCTATATTGAACACAAGGCATAAACCGTGACATCCTTGTCCAGTTCAATATTTCCCCCTTAGACATTTATCCTGTTACGCAGGATGAGCAAATTCCATTTAGGTCACTCATGTCCCTCATCATGCTTCATGGAGTACCCATCAACTGTCTTTATGGTCATCCAGTTACGGACAATGTTTGATCACCAATAAGGCACTTAACTCTACATCTAGGGTCCATAGTAGTTTCAGGTCGAAGGGTGGTATACACCATTATCACCATGAGAATAACCTATGATACTTTGCATAACATTCTATATAGTACTCTCATAGCGGGTCAATCCAGTATAAATATTACTCTTAATATTCATACCTATGTTTAAGACTTGATGACTCCTTATCCATGATCCATGAGATGTGATCATCAGTCTATACACATAATAGTCTTAATGCTTTAATGTTATCCCACTTCATAACACAGCTCGACTACAGATTCCTTAAGAATAATGTCCTTATGTTTAATGGGATCTCATGATTAAGTCACACTTGATACATTAAACAGACTAGCTATTCTAGGGACTTTATTAAACAAACATAATAAATAAATAAAAGTTTTTTATTATTAATAACTAATTCGATACAAGTACCACAAATATTCGCCTCTAGGGCTTACACCAACAATCTCCCACTAGCACTAGAGCCAATCAGGCATACCCCTGATGCCCATAGATATAGTATGGCCATCATGCTCGTGTTACACAAGAGGCTTTATAAGTGGGTCAACAATATTGTCAAGTGTAGGTACTCTGTATATTTTCACATCTCCTCTATCTATTATCTCTCAAATGAGGTGATAACGCCTAAGTATGTGTTTGGATCGTTGGTGAGATCTAGGTTCCTTAGCTTGTGCGATAGCACCATTGTTATCACAATAAAGATCAATGGGATCCACAACCTTAGGAACTATGACAAGTTCACTAATGAAGTTTTTGATCCAAACAACTTCCTTTGCTGCACTTGAGGCATCAATATACTCGCCTTCAGTTGTAGAATCATCAACTGTATCTTGCTTTGAACTTTTCCAGCTCACATCGCCACCGTTTAAGCAGAAAACATAACCAGATTGTGATCTAAAGTCATCCTTATCCATCTGAAAGCTAGCATCGGTGTATCCAATTACAGCAAGCTCTTCTTGACCTCCATATATCAAGAATGATTCCTTATTCCTTCTCAAATACTTAAGGATATTCTTGACAGCTACCCAATGAGCATCACCGAGATCAGATTAGTACCTACTCATTGCACTTAAAGCATACGAGACATCTGATCGTGTACATAACATGTCATACATGATAGATCCTATTGCAGATGCATATGGAATCTTATTCATGCGATCCCTTTCTTCCTTAGTTTGAGGGGATTGTGTTTTTGATAGACACATGCCATGTTGCATAGGTATGAATCCTTTCTTGGAAACATGCATATTAAAGCATCTCAGCACTTTGTCTATGTATGTACTCTGACTTAGGCCAAGCAGTTTTTGTGATCTATCTCTATAGATCTTGATTCCTAATATATTGGCTGCTTCAGCTAGGTCCTTCTTAGAAAAGCATTTCCCCAACGAAGACTTTACTTGTTGCAGGGTAGGGACATCCTTTTCAATGAGTAATATGTCATCTACATATAATACCAGGAAGACGATCATGCTCCCACTAACCTTCTTGTAGACGCAAGGCTCATCTTCATTCTTGATGAATCCATATTATTTTACTATGTCATCAAAATGAAGATTCCAGCTTCTGGAAGCTTGCTTTAATCCATAGACTGATCTTTGTAACTTACATATCTTTTGGGCTTTTTCTGGTATGTCAAATCCTTCAAGTTGTGTCATGTACACATCCTCAAGAAGATTCCCATTAAGTAAAGAAGTTTTGACATCCATCTGCCATATTTCATAATCATGATATGCAACGATAGCAAGTAAAATCCAAACGGATTTAAGCATTGCAACTGGTGAAAAGGTTTCATCATAGTCAACCCCATGAATTTGTTTATATCCTTTTGCAACCAGTCTTTCCTTATAGGTATGTACCTTACCATCCATGCCAGTCTTCTTTTTGAAGACCCACTTGCATCCAATAGGATTAACTCCTACAGGAGGCTCTACCAAGGTCCAAACCTGATTTGTGTACATGGAATCCATTTCAGATTTCATGGTTTCTCGCCACTTCTCAGACTCGGTACTAGTTAT
Organism: Lathyrus oleraceus; assembly: GCF_024323335.1. Classification (NCBI taxonomy): domain Eukaryota; kingdom Viridiplantae; phylum Streptophyta; class Magnoliopsida; order Fabales; family Fabaceae; genus Lathyrus; species Lathyrus oleraceus. Next base: position 213,679,430 of record NC_066581.1, on the reverse strand, counting down.
GGCCTCTTGGTAGGTCACATGATCATCTTGATCCATGAGTAATACATCACCTTGACCAATTATGAGATATCCATATCTCTCAGGTATGTGACATATCCTGCTTGGCCTACGTTGGTCTTGTTCTACTTGAGCAGGTTGCTCTTCCATAACTACTTGTGTTTCCTGCTCTAATTCCTCCATAGGTGTATCAATGCTTTGTGATTATTGAATTTCTTCAAGCTCTACTTTCTTCCCACTGATTAATAAAATCCTTTTCTAGGAAAACTCCAGTTCGAGCGACAAACACTTTGCCCTCAGAAGGATTGTAGAAGTAATACCCCATTGTTTCTTTAGGATATCCCACAAATAAGATTTGGGCTCAAGCTTAGTTGAAATTTGTCGTTTCACATAAACTTCGCAACCCTAAATCTTCATGTAAGACATATGTGCTTTCTTACCATTCCATATCTCATATGGTGTCTTTTAAACCTTTTTGGATGGAACACGGTTAAGTGTGTAAGCTGTTGTCAATAGTGCATGTCCCTAAAACGAGTTTGGAAGATCGACGTGACTCATCATGGATCGGACCATATCTAACAAAGTTCGATTTCTTCTCTCAGATGCATTGTTCCATTTGGGTGTTCCAGGAGGAGTAAGTTGGGATAGAATCCCACACTCTTTCAGATGGTCATCAAACTCTAGGCTTAAATACTCACCACCTCGAGATAAATTAGCCCCTGCACATTGGTACAAATGTGAGAACCGTATCCAGTATCTAATACCCATGATGTAGAAGTAGATAAATTAATTTCAATAACAAAAATACCTGAAGTTGAAGTCTTTACTCCATTCTTCTTATCTTCCAGGTACTTTGGGCAGTTTCTCTTCCAATGTCTAGTCTTATCGCAATGGAAGCATGTGCCTTCCTTTTCTATGCCTCTACTAGGCTTCAAAGTAGGAGAAGTGGGTATGGGTTTGGCAACTTCCTTGCCTTTCCCTTTACCACCCTTCTTGGTGGGTCTTTTGTTCTGTCTCTTTCCATTTCCGATCATCAGAATGGACTTCCCTTTTGACTTCAGATTCTGCTCAGCGGCTCTTAACATGCCTAGCAGTTCAGGACAAGATTTGTCCATATCATTCATGTTGAAATTAAGGACAAATTGACTAAAGATGTCTGACAATGATTACAAGATCAAATCAGTCGCAAGTTACTTTCCGAGGGGAAAACCCAATCTCTCAAGGTTCTCCACATACCCAATCATCTTGAGCACATGGGGACCTACAGGGGATCCCTCAGCTAACTTGCCTTGAAAAAGGGCTTTTGAAACTTCAAACCTTTCATGTCTTGCCTGCTCTTGATAGAGCATCTTCAGGTGTTCGATCATATTGAATGCTACCATGTTCTCATGTTGCTTTTGCAACTCTGAGTTCATGGTAGCTAGCATGAGGCAAGCAGTTTCATTGGCATCATCTACATGCTTCTTACAAGCATCTCTTTCTGCCTTAGGTGCAGAATTAGGAGGTTCCTCTTCAGGAACAGGCTTCTCCAAGACATACAACTTTCTAACATGTTTGAGGATAATCCTCAGATTTCTGTGTCAATCCAGAAAATTTGTCCCACACAATTTTTCTTTATCAAGAATTGAGCGTAAAATGTTGTTAGAGGTGTTCGTTGTTATGGTAATCTACATGAAAAATATGAAAATATAAGTATCACTAAAATAACATATTTAATTAGGCCTTTAATTAAATATGCTCTCACTATTTTACTCAAAACAAATGACCCTCGTCATTTGATTCGGAAAATCCTGTTGGAAGATTTTCTAGTGGGTCGAGATCCACATTTCACTTTGTTTTAAGTCCGCGTAGGCGGATTACACAAAACTGGGTTATTTAGGTAGGAACTCCTTCCAATTGTATCTAATACAACTCTCGAATATTTTAGGTAGGTGAATAACTCCTTATTATAATCCATCATATGGATCATTTCCAAATCTTGCTTCTAAACATATATAATCTTATTATAATTTGTTTAGTTAAGTTTGACCCATTGTTTTAGAAATTGGATATTACAAATATCCCATCGCACCTTACTAATATAGAACATGCACCTCGCGTAGGCGAAACCTACATTATTCGATACTAGTCTTGATGAGTGCTAAAACTTGGAAAGCATAAACTTAATATTTAATTTGAGGGAATTTGCAATTATTCTGATCTCACCGACTTATTTATCATATAAATCGTCTCTCACATGCATCAACATACATTCACATGCATCAACATGCATACAAAAGAAACAGTTATGGCCCCCTAGCACAATTGTTCTCCCAAGCCAATGAGATAACCTAAGCTAACCTAATAATGATCTAAGCTTCTCCAAGCAAGATCTTCAAGGTTGTCTCCTTTGATATTTTATTCTTCTCTTTATTCATAACATTACATAAAATAAAATAAACTCGTTTTACATACGAGGGAGTGAGATGAGAAAAGAAGTTACATTAAGAGATTAAAAGAGAGGCACGACACACATGTCGTATTTTAAAATCCCAAAACAAAATAAAGGAAAACTAAGGCCATAACGATCACCACAAGACAATAATAATAAACACATTATTATTATTAATTTAAATTCTGTTAATTAAATAAACCAAATTAAATTTCGGCGGCCGATAATCGCATAACTCTTTGACAACACAACCCTTGTACTATTATGAACCCTAATACAACAATTTCATACTGTCAAATACACCTCGATTGTTAATTCAGTATGATTGGTCAACACATCATTGCTTCACCATACTTTCGTCGGATTCCGAAGAAAATGACCATTGATCGCTCAAAGGAAAATAACCATTAAGTGTTTGAATGAACGAAACAGAAACAATATATCATATATACCATATTTTGCATCAGAATTACTTATATCATATATATGACTTGATCGATCTCAATTGTGTAACCTATGGACGATCGATGTATCACTGCTTCACCATACTAACATCGGATTCTGAAGCATAGTCAACATCAATCATCCAAATCGTACATACATGATGCCAAATTTAATTGCTCGTTTATTATTTAATTCATTCTGTCTTTTAATCGCATTAATACGGAAAACAAACAACTAGCATATGCATGGTTTCGTAAGTGGCTCTAATACTACTAAAGGAGAATTGCAATCCGAAACGCAGCGAAATTTAAATTTTTCTCCTTTAGTGATCCTTACAAATGGGCATGATCAGTGATATAAATCATTACCTCTTGTGCCAATTGAAACCTTTGATGCAGATCTAAGGAGTGATCACGAACGTTGAATGGTGACGACGCCTCTACTCAGTCCACACGAACGGATTCCTTCAATCTCAATGCTAGCTACTACAAATGAAGGCTTTAAGTGTGTGTGAGAGAGAGTGAGTGAGTGAGAGAGAGAGAGAGAGAGAGAGAGAGAAACGAAATTTTCATCTAATCCCATGCTTCTGCACAAGGATTCTATTTATAGAACCACTTGTGTGGGATGCAAGCTAAAAAGCCCACTTAAGTTTATGTGGCTCATATCTTATGATATACCAAAATCACTTAAGCGCGTGGTACCTTACCATATTTCGTATTTTACTTAAGTGCACCGTACCTTACGATGTTCTACAATTCACTTAAGTGCATCGAACCTTACGGTGTTCCTGATTTACTATCTCTCTCATCAATCCATCCTTTTGTGTGTGACCCTGTAGGTTCTCGCGATATTGGTAATTATATTAAATTACGTATTTAACATAATAAACAGTGAGCGGTATCTACCAACACATCACTACTACCCAAGACACGAAAATGTCATGTGATCTGACAAATCCTTTTGTGATACTACTTATGTGTACAATTACCCATTTGCCCTTATGTCTATATTGAACACAAGGCATAGACCGTGTATCCTTGTCCAGTTCAATATTTGGGCCTTAGACATTTATCCTATTATGCAGGATGGGCAAATTCCATCTAGGTCACTCGTGTCCCTTAACATGCTTCGTGGAGTACCCATCAACTATCTTTATAGTCATCCAATTACGGACAATATTTGATCAGCAATAAGACACTTGACTCTACATCTAGGGTCCATAGTAGTTTCAGGTCGAAAGGTGATATACATCACTATTACCATGAGAATAACTTATGACACTTTGCATAACATTCTATATAGTATTCTCATAGCGGGTCAATCCAGTATAGATGTTACTCTTAATATTCATACCTAAATTTCAGACTTGATAACTCCTTATCCATGATCCATGAGATGTGATCATCAATCTATACACATAATAGTCTTAATGCTTTAATGTTATCCCACTTCATAACAAAGCTCGACTACAGATTCTTTAAGAATAATGTCCTTATGTTTTATGAGATCTCATGATTAAGTCACACTTGATACATTAAACAAACTAGTTATTCTAAGGACTTTATTAAACAAACATAATAAAGAAAAAAAGCCTTTTATTATTAATAAATAATTCAATACAAGTACCAAAAGTATTGACGTCTAGGACTTACACCAACACATTATGCTTCCTATGCAGATATCAAACCAGTCAATGCAGCTGAGGCATTGAAAGATTCAAAGTGGGTGAAAGTAATGAACGAAGAACTGAAGTAAATCGAAGTCAACAACACTTGGTCACGTGTCGAATTTCCCTAAGACATGAAGGAAATCGATGTGGAGTGGGTATACAAGGTGAAGTTGAATCCCAAAGGAGAAGTGACTCGACACAAGGTGAGACTTGTGGCGAAAGGATTTCTTCAGAAAGAAGGAATCGACTTCGACGAAGTTTTTGCACTTATATCTAGGATCGAAATAATCAGGTTGGTTGTTGGTCTAGCAAACATGAACAACTAGAAGATATATCAGATAGATGTGAAATGTGAATTCTTGAATGACCCATTAAAAGAAGAAGTTTATGTTGCACAACTAGTTGGGTTTGTGAAACAAGGTGAGGAAATAAAGGTGTAGAGGCTGCATAAAGCCCTGTGCGGACTTAAACAAGCTCCAAGAGCTTGGAACAAGAAGATAGATGACTTTCTAAGGGAGAAGGAATTTGTAAAGTTCAAAATTGTCGAAAGATTCAGATGAAGATGATGTCGACCCACGCCAATGTAGAAGACTTATTGGGTCATTTCGATACCTTTTTTCACACAAGGCCCGACTTAGAATACAATATAGGTATGTTGAGTAGATTCATGCAGAAGCCAAAGGCATCACATCTAGCAGCAGCGAAGAGGATACTAAGGTATCTTAAAGGAATTCTCGACTATGACATTTTGTTTCCTGCAGCTAATGAAGGAAAAGAATGCAAACTAGTGGGATACACCGACTCAAGTTGGTGTAGTGATGTTGAGGATCGAAAATCCACAACTGGTTATGTGTTTAGACTAGGTGGTGCACCAGTTGCCTAGAGTTTGAGAAAGGAGTCAGTAGTGACATTATCATCGTGTGAAGCAGAATACGTAGTTGCTTCCCTTTGTGCATGTCAAGCAACGTAGATGGTGAATCTGGTCGAAGAGATAACAACGAAGAGTCATGGAACAATTACCATGAAGATCGACAACACGTCAACTATCAATTTGGCGAAGAATTTGATAGTACATGGTGGAAGAAAACATATCGAAATGAGGTTCCATTATCTTCGAGAGCAAGTACCAGATGAGAAGATGAATTTGGAACACTGTAGAACTGAGAATCAGATTGCAGACATCATAACGAAGGGTGTGCAAGTCGAAGTGTTTAGAAAACTGAGAGCTATGATTAATGTAGATAGCTTAGACACAATGAATTAGGTGGTGTGTTGAATTATAATTCCTTGTGTCGAATTAGGTTGCTTGACAGAACAAGGATGTGTCGAGTTATATTAGTGTGTCGAAGCATGTTGCTTCACACATGATTTCGACTTAGGCCTATTTTTAGAAGTGTTAACTATTTTGGGTTTTGACTTAGGAAGTAAGTTAACCTAAATCTATAAGTAGATGGAGTAATCCTTATTCTTGTATGAAGAGGAGAAATAACTCATAACATTATATTCACATAATTTTGAAGTTGCAAAGTGAGTAAATAAGTTTTCCACAGGCTGTGGGCAGAGAGAAAACTCTGTAGAAAATATTCTTCTTCCTAAATCGTTCTTTTCTTTCTTTCTCAATCGTTCTTTTCTTTTCACTGTCATTGCATGGATGATAACAATTTTGTTCATCAAGATTGATAGAAATTCTCCATAGATTGTAGTGGATTTCCAACATAATGTACTCGATCAATCAAAACTAAATTAACTCGTTATTTTTTGGTTTGATTCAGTTTGGACTTTATAACTTTTTTACAAATTCAATTTAAACTAATTTCTATATTTTTAATCGGCTTGAACATCAGATTCACTTCAAATTTAAATTAGTCGCAAATATCCCTATGTAAGATTTCTATTGGTAAATTAGTAATTTCAAATAATAAAAGTTATTTTAAATTTATTTTTTATAAATAAAAAAAATTATAAAATAAAATAATTTTTCAAAAAAAAATATCTTAAATTTTTTTTTATGAAAAGTTATTTAAAATAAAATTTAAAAATTTAAGTGTTTTTTTTACAATTTTGATATTTTAAAAAAGTTATTACTTGTTGGTAAACTTTTTGAAATGATATTTTATAAAAAAAGTATTTAAATATATGTTTTACTTGAAACCTTTTTAAAAAACTATTTAAACAAAAATATGTGATAATATAAAAGTCATGTTTATGTAATATCTAATGAATAAAAAAAGTTTATTAAATCTGACAATAATTAAAAAAAATCTATTAAATCTGTACATCTGCTTTTTATTTTTAAATTCTATATACTCTTTCGAAAATGTTCATAGATCTCCATTGAAATATTTTAACTCTTGCTATGACTAGTGGCGGAACTGAGGGGGGCGTGGAAAGGCCACAGCCACCCCTCAATTTTTTTTAATTCATGTATATTAAATTACTAAAACATCCTTATTTTAAATTAAAATTAATTTTTATTTTTTCTTTTTCATTCAAAGTTAGGTTAAAATACAGATAAGGTAAAAAGCTCATACCTTTCCTTTCTTTCTCATATGGATTTGCTACCGGCACTGGAATCGGAACAGATTAAAGTGATCGGCATCTAACAGGTAAAAAACTTTATTCATTCTTCTTTTATAAAAAGTAACAAATTAAAGTGATTGCTTGATTTGTGTTTTTGAGATTTTTAGGGTTCTTCTTTCTTGATGTGTTAAAATAATCTATATGAGGTTTATTAAGCCAATTCATAACACTGTAATTTACAAATATAGTTATACACTGTAATAAGGTTTATTTAATCATTGTTGCTGCTAATTTCTACTAGTGAAGTTACTGATATTTGAAAACGGATTAAAGTTGATTAATTAAGTTTATTAATTTTTTTTTCTTTTAATTTTTATGTTCTCTAAATTGATTTTTGGATCTGATATGATATTATAGGAAGAGTAAAGATGAATAATAGGAAAATTTATTCTTTTTTCAAAAGGAAAGCATGTGAAATTGAAAGAGAAGAGAGAGATGAAGAAATTATAATCCCGACATCCGAATCTGAAACAGTTCTTGAGAATCCAACAATTGAAGAGCATCATGGTTTTGAAAATTATTTGGAACGCGATCCTGGAAAGCGTCCTCCGATTTGGCAATATCCACCAAATCAAGTGGATGCAATACGAAGAGCTTATCTAAAATGGGGTCCATATCAAATTCATTTTGAAAACTATCCTTTGTCTGGTAACGAGGATCATCCGAGAAGATTTCAACATACTTGGTTTAGCATATTTCCATCATGGTTAGAATATTCACCATCTGAAGATGCCGCATATTGCTTACCATGTTACCTTTTTAGCAAAAAACTAAGTGGACGTCCCGGATCACTTGTCTTTATTTTTATGGGTTTTAGAAATTGGAAGAAAGTTAGGAATGGAAAACATTGTTCCTTTCTTAAACACATAGGGAAGGATCCTTGCTCACCACACAACAATGCAATGAAAGCTTATCAAGACTTGTTGAATCAAGATGGTCATATTATAAATGTTATTCAAGTGCAAAGTTCGAGTCAAAGAATGAATAATCGGTTACGACTCAAGACTTCAATTGACACTGTTAGTTGGTTAAACTACAAGCTTGTGCTTTTAGGGGTCACGACGAAAGTAGCAAATCAAGAAATCAAGGTAACTTTCTTGAGTTATTGAAACTTTTAGCATCCTACAATGATGAAGTTGCAAAAGTTGTGTTGGAAAATGCTTCACAAAATTGCAAGTATACTTCACATCAAATTCAAAAAGAGCTCTTGCAAATTCTTTCTAGTAGGGTGAAAAAGAGTATTTGTGAGGAAATTGGTGATTCCAAATTTTGTATCGTTGTTGATGAAGCTCGTGATGAGTCAAAAAAGGAAAAAATGGCTCTTGTATTAAGATTTGTTGATAAAGTTGGTTTAATACAAGAGAGATTTTTTGATGTGGCACATGTTAAAGACACCACATCTTTAACTCTTAAGGAAGCAATATGTAATATACTTTCTCGACATAACCTTGATGTTTCTAACATTCGTGCCTAAGGGTATGATGGTGCTAGCAATATGAGAGGAGAATGGAATGGTTTACAAGCCCTCTTTATGAAGGATTGTCCTTATGCATACTATGTTCATTGTTTTGTTCATCGATTGCAACTTGCATTAGTTACATCATCAAGAGAAGTCAAACCTGTTCATAAATTTTTTGAGAAGCTGATCTTTGTTGTGAATGTTGTTTGTTCTTCTACAAAGCGTCATGATGAGTTACAAGCTGCCCAATTAGAAGAAATTGCTTATTTGTTAGAGATTGATGAGATTGTAACTGGTAAAGATGCAAATCAAGTTGGTACATTGAAACGAGCTGGAGGTACTCGTTGGGGATCACATTACGATTCAATTTCTAGCTTGATAAACATGTATGGAGCAACTTGTTTAGTTTTTTAAAAAATTGCAAAAGATAGAGGGAGTTATGCTACACCTGGGGATGCAGATAGTTGTTACAATTACTTGAAGGCATTTGATTTTATATTTATTTTGCACTTGATGAAAGAAATCATGGGAATAACAAATATGCTTTGTCAAGCCTTACAAAAAAAATCAAGATGTAGTTAATGCTATGAACTTGGTTCGTTCAACAAAACATCTTATTCAAGGTTTGAGAGAAAATGGTTGGGATATATTGTTTACTAAAGTGGTATCTTTTTGTGAAAAG